>NW_027480654.1:0-300000 GCF_051401765.1 Calliopsis andreniformis
CTTTAAAAGAGCAAGAACCCCTAAGGGTGATCTCTGCCGCTCGAGGTCACCACCGTGTAGTTAGGACGTAACAATATATATGATTGATATATATATGATTGATATATATGATATATATGAATGATATATATGATATATACGATTGATATATATGATATATATGATTGATATATATATGATTGATATATATAATATACATGATTGATATATATATGATTGATATATATGATATATATGATTGATATATATGATAGATATGATTGATATATATGATATATATGATTGATATATATATGATTGATATATATATGATTGATATATATGATATATATGATTGATATATATATGATTGATATATATGATATATATGGTTGATATATATATGATTGATATATATGATATATATGATTGATATATATGATATATATGATTGATATATATGATATATATGATTGATATATATGATTGATATATATGATATATATGATTGATATATATGATATATACGATTGATATATATGATTGATATATATGATATATATGATTGATATATATGATATATATGATTGATATATATATGATTGATATATATATGATTGATATATATGATATATATGATTGATATATATATGATTGATATATATATGATTGATATATATGATATATATGATTGATATATATGATATATATGATTGATATATATGATATATATGATTGATATATATGATATATATGATTGATATATATATATATGATTGGTATATATGATATATATGATTGATATATATGATACATATGATTGATATATATGATATATAGGATGGATATATAAATGATTGATATATATATGATTGATATATATGATATATATGATTGATATATATATGATTGATATATATGATATATATGATTGATATATATATATATGATTGATATATATGATATATATGATTGATATATATGATATATATGATTGATATATATGATTGATATATATGATATATATGATTGATATATATGATATATACGATTGATATATATGATATATATGATTGATATATATGATATATATGATTGATATATATGATATATATGATTGATATATATATGATTGATATATATATGATTGATATATATGATATATATGATTGATATATATGATATATATGATTGATATATATGATATATATGGTTGATATATATATGATTGATATATATGATATATATGATTGATATATATGATATATATGATTGATATATATGATATATATGATTGATATATATGATATATATGATTGATATATATGATTGATATATATACGATTGATATATATGATATATATGATTGATATATATATATATATATATATATATATATATATATATATGATTGATATATATGATATATATGATTGATATATATGATTGATATATATGATATATATGATTGATATATATGATTGATATATATGATATATATGATTGATATACATGATTGATATTTATGATTGATATATATGATATATATGATTGATATATATGATTGATATATATATGATTGATGCATATGATATATATGATTGATATGTATATGATTGATATATATGATATATATGATTGATATATATATGATTGATATATATGATTGATATATATATGATTGATATATATGATATATATGATTGATATATATGACATATATGATTGATATATATGATATATATGATTGATATATATGATACATATGATTGATATATATGATATATAGGATGGATATATAAATGATTGATATATATATGATTGATATATATGATATATATGATTGATATATATATGATTGATATATATGATATATATGATTGATATATATATATGATTGATATATATGATATATATGATTGATATATATGATATATATGATTGATATATATGATTGATATATATGATATATATGATTGATATATATGATATATATGATTGATATATATGATATATATGATTGATATATATTATATATATGATTGATATATATGATATATATGATTGATATATGTGATATATGTGATTGATATATATGATATATATGATTGATATATATGATATATATGATTGATATATATGATTGATATATATGATATATATGATTGATATATATGATATATATGATTGATATATATGATATATATGATTGATATATATGATTGATATATATGATATATATTATTGATATATATGATATATATGATTGATATATATGGTATATATGATTGATATATGTGATATATGTGATTGATATATATGATATATATGATTGATATATATTATATATATGATTGATATATATGATATATATTATTGATATATATGATATATATTATTGATATATATGATATATATGATTGATATATATGATATATATGATTGATATATATATGATTGATATATATGATATTGTTACATCCGGCCTTCACCTGGTCCCCTTTTCCGTTGTCAATAAGCGAGAAATGCTGATGCATTTCACAACATTGTTATGAGAGCGAGTGTAACTGACACCGCCGAGCTGATGTAAGAAAATAACAGATAAGCGTTTTCCTTTTGGGTATTACGAAGAATGACCCAAAAGGAATATTATAAAGAGCAGGCGAGCCAATCGATCGACGGTCTTTTGTTGGAGTCATTTAGAGTCGTTAGAGTCCTGTAAATCAGGCTCAGCCACCCGGAGATCAGAGCGAATCTCTGACCATCGCCGCGACGCGAGAATTGTAACATCGTAACAGTGAGGGCGTAACGCGTAGCAACGGAATATCGCGTAAAGAGTCGAGGGGAATAGTTAAGAATTCCGCGCAGTTCGAATCCGCCATCTCTTGACCGCGTAGAGTGACTCCGCGAAGTACAAAGTAGAGAAGTGCGCGAGACGAAGGAACTAGCAACGCGAAGCAACCCCGAGCGACCCGCGACCCGCGACCGGCTACACAGCCGAGGTGGCGTCCGCAACTTTATACTCACAAACCTAAGAAGAAGGGGTTGGTATGTAAACAACGAACTACCACATACATTTACAATTGTTAAACCCAAACAAGCAATACAGTTCACTTTCCATCCTCCCCTTCCCTTATTTATAAGAGAAAGTTTACTCAAGGTGTGCTTTAGCACTTTAAAAGAGCAAGAACCCCTAAGGGTGATCTCTGCCGCTCGAGGTCACCACCGTGTAGTTAGGACGTAACAATATATATGATTGATATATATATGATTGATATATATGATATATATGAATGATATATATGATATATACGATTGATATATATGATATATATGATTGATATATATATGATTGATATATATAATATACATGATTGATATATATATGATTGATATATATGATATATATGATTGATATATATGATAGATATGATTGATATATATGATATATATGATTGATATATATATGATTGATATATATATGATTGATATATATGATATATATGATTGATATATATATGATTGATATATATGATATATATGGTTGATATATATATGATTGATATATATGATATATATGATTGATATATATGATATATATGATTGATATATATGATATATATGATTGATATATATGATTGATATATATGATATATATGATTGATATATATGATATATACGATTGATATATATGATTGATATATATGATATATATGATTGATATATATGATATATATGATTGATATATATATGATTGATATATATATGATTGATATATATGATATATATGATTGATATATATATGATTGATATATATATGATTGATATATATGATATATATGATTGATATATATGATATATATGATTGATATATATGATATATATGATTGATATATATGATATATATGATTGATATATATATATATGATTGGTATATATGATATATATGATTGATATATATGATACATATGATTGATATATATGATATATAGGATGGATATATAAATGATTGATATATATATGATTGATATATATGATATATATGATTGATATATATATGATTGATATATATGATATATATGATTGATATATATATATATGATTGATATATATGATATATATGATTGATATATATGATATATATGATTGATATATATGATTGATATATATGATATATATGATTGATATATATGATATATACGATTGATATATATGATATATATGATTGATATATATGATATATATGATTGATATATATGATATATATGATTGATATATATATGATTGATATATATATGATTGATATATATGATATATATGATTGATATATATGATATATATGATTGATATATATGATATATATGGTTGATATATATATGATTGATATATATGATATATATGATTGATATATATGATATATATGATTGATATATATGATATATATGACTGATATATATACGATTGATATATATATGATATATATGATTGATATATATACGATTGATATATATGATATATATGATTGATATATATACGATTGATATATATGATATATATGATTGATATATATATATGATATATATGATTGATATATATACGATTGATATATATGATATATATGATTGATATATATACGATTGATATATATGATATATATGATTGATATATATATACGATTGATATATGTGATATATATGATTGATATATACGCGATTGATATATATGATATATATGATTGATATATATACGATTGATATATATGATATATATGATTGATATATATACGATTGATATATATGATATATATGATTGATATATATGATATATATGATATATATGATTGATATATGTATGATTGATATATATGATATATATGATTGATATATGTGATATATATGATTGATATATATGATATATATGATTGATATATATGATATATATGATTGATATATATGATATATATGATATATATGATTGATATATATGATATATATTATTGATATATATATGATTGATATATATATGATTGATATATATATGATTGATATATATGATATATATGATTGATATATATATGATTGATATATATGATATATATGATTGATATATATATATGATTGATATATATGATATATATGATTGATATATATGATATATATGATTGATATATATGATATATATGATTGATATATATGATATATATGATTGATATATATGATTGATATATATGATATATATGATTGATATATATGATATATACGATTGATATATATGATTGATATATATGATATATATGATTGATATATATGATATATATGATTGATATATATATGATTGATATATATATGATTGATATATATGATATATATGATTGATATATATATGATTGATATATATATGATTGATATATATGATATATATGATTGATATATATGATATATATGATTGATATATATGATATATATGATTGATATATATGATATATATGGTTGATATATATATGATTGATATATATGATATATATGATTGATATATATGATATATATGATTGATATATATGATATATATGACTGATATATATACGATTGATATATATATGATATATATGATTGATATATATACGATTGATATATGTGATATATATGATTGATATATATACGATTGATATATATGATATATATGATTGATATATATATGATATATATGATTGATATATATACGATTGATATATATGATATATATGATTGATATATATACGATTGATATATATGATATATATGATTGATATATATATGATATATATGATTGATATATATACGATTGATATATATGATATATATGATTGATATATATACGATTGATATATATGATATATATGATTGATATATATATACGATTGATATATGTGATATATATGATTGATATATACGCGATTGATATATATGATATATATGATTGATATATATACGATTGATATATATGATATATATGATTGATATATATACGATTGATATATATGATATATATGATTGATATATATACGATTGATATATATGATATATATGATTGATATATATACGATTGATATATATGATATATATGATTGATATATATGATATATATGATATATATGATTGATATATGTATGATTGATATATATGATATATATGATTGATATATGTGATATATATGATTGATATATATGACATATATGATTGATATATATGATATATATGATTGATATATATGATATATATGATATATATGATTGATATATATGATATATATTATTGATATATATGATATATATGATTGATATATATGATACATATGATTGATATATGTGATATATGTGATTGATATATATGATATATATGATTGATATATATGATATATGCGATTGATATATATAATATATATGATTGATATATATGATATATATGATTGATATATATGATATATATGATTGATATATATATGATTGATATATATATGATTGATATATATATGATTGATATATATGATATATATGATTGATATATATATGATTGATATATATGATATATATGGTTGATATATATATGATTGATATATATGATATATATGATTGATATATATGACATATATGATTGATATATATGACATATATGATTGATATATATGATATATATGATTGATATATATGATACATATGATTGATATATATGATATATAGGATGGATATATAAATGATTGATATATATATGATTGATATATATGATATATATGATTGATATATATATGATTGATATATATGATATATATGATTGATATATATATATGATTGATATATATGATATATATGATTGATATATATGATATATATGATTGATATATATGATTGATATATATGATATATATGATTGATATATATGATATATATGATTGATATATATGATATATATGATTGATATATATTATATATATGATTGATATATATGATATATATGATTGATATATGTGATATATGTGATTGATATATATGATATATATGATTGATATATATGATATATATCATTGATATATATGATTGATATATATGATATATATGATTGATATATATGATATATATGATTGATATATGTGATATATGTGATTGATATATATGATATATATGATTGATATATATGATATATATCATTGATATATATGATTGATATATATGATATATATGATTGATATATATGATATATATGATTGATATATATGATATATATGATTGATATATATGATATATATGATTGATATATATGATATATATGATTGATATATATGATATATATGATTGATATATATGATATATATGATTGATATATATGATTGATATATATGATATATATGATTGATATATATGATATATATGATTGATATATATGATATATATGATTGATATATATTATATATATGATTGATATATATGATATATATGATTGATATATATGATATATATGATTGATATATATATATATGATTGATATATATGATATATATGATTGATATATATGATATATATGATTGATATATATGATTGATATATATGATATATATGATTGATATATATGATATATACGATTGATATATATGATATATATGATTGATATATATGATATATATGATTGATATATATGATATATATGATTGATATATATATGATTGATATATATATGATTGATATATATGATATATATGATTGATATATATGATATATATGATTGATATATATGATATATATGGTTGATATATATATGATTGATATATATGATATATATGATTGATATATATGATATATATGATTGATATATATGATATATATGACTGATATATATACGATTGATATATATATGATATATATGATTGATATATATACGATTGATATATATGATATATATGATTGATATATATACGATTGATATATATGATATATATGATTGATATATATATATGATATATATGATTGATATATATACGATTGATATATATGATATATATGATTGATATATATACGATTGATATATATGATATATATGATTGATATATATATACGATTGATATATGTGATATATATGATTGATATATACGCGATTGATATATATGATATATATGATTGATATATATACGATTGATATATATGATATATATGATTGATATATATACGATTGATATATATGATATATATGATTGATATATATGATATATATGATATATATGATTGATATATGTATGATTGATATATATGATATATATGATTGATATATGTGATATATATGATTGATATATATGATATATATGATTGATATATATGATATATATGATTGATATATATGATATATATGATATATATGATTGATATATATGATATATATTATTGATATATATATGATTGATATATATATGATTGATATATATATGATTGATATATATGATATATATGATTGATATATATATGATTGATATATATGATATATATGATTGATATATATATATGATTGATATATATGATATATATGATTGATATATATGATATATATGATTGATATATATGATATATATGATTGATATATATGATATATATGATTGATATATATGATTGATATATATGATATATATGATTGATATATATGATATATACGATTGATATATATGATTGATATATATGATATATATGATTGATATATATGATATATATGATTGATATATATATGATTGATATATATATGATTGATATATATGATATATATGATTGATATATATATGATTGATATATATATGATTGATATATATGATATATATGATTGATATATATGATATATATGATTGATATATATGATATATATGGTTGATATATATATGATTGATATATATGATATATATGATTGATATATATGATATATATGATTGATATATATGATATATATGACTGATATATATACGATTGATATATATATGATATATATGATTGATATATATACGATTGATATATGTGATATATATGATTGATATATATACGATTGATATATATGATATATATGATTGATATATATATGATATATATGATTGATATATATACGATTGATATATATGATATATATGATTGATATATATACGATTGATATATATGATATATATGATTGATATATATATGATATATATGATTGATATATATACGATTGATATATATGATATATATGATTGATATATATACGATTGATATATATGATATATATGATTGATATATATATACGATTGATATATGTGATATATATGATTGATATATACGCGATTGATATATATGATATATATGATTGATATATATACGATTGATATATATGATATATATGATTGATATATATACGATTGATATATATGATATATATGATTGATATATATACGATTGATATATATGATATATATGATTGATATATATACGATTGATATATATGATATATATGATTGATATATATGATATATATGATATATATGATTGATATATGTATGATTGATATATATGATATATATGATTGATATATGTGATATATATGATTGATATATATGACATATATGATTGATATATATGATATATATGATTGATATATATGATATATATGATATATATGATTGATATATATGATATATATTATTGATATATATGATATATATGATTGATATATATGATACATATGATTGATATATGTGATATATGTGATTGATATATATGATATATATGATTGATATATATGATATATGCGATTGATATATATAATATATATGATTGATATATATGATATATATGATTGATATATATGATATATATGATTGATATATATATGATTGATATATATATGATTGATATATATATGATTGATATATATGATATATATGATTGATATATATATGATTGATATATATGATATATATGGTTGATATATATATGATTGATATATATGATATATATGATTGATATATATGACATATATGATTGATATATATGACATATATGATTGATATATATGATATATATGATTGATATATATGATACATATGATTGATATATATGATATATAGGATGGATATATAAATGATTGATATATATATGATTGATATATATGATATATATGATTGATATATATATGATTGATATATATGATATATATGATTGATATATATATATGATTGATATATATGATATATATGATTGATATATATGATATATATGATTGATATATATGATTGATATATATGATATATATGATTGATATATATGATATATATGATTGATATATATGATATATATGATTGATATATATTATATATATGATTGATATATATGATATATATGATTGATATATGTGATATATGTGATTGATATATATGATATATATGATTGATATATATGATATATATCATTGATATATATGATTGATATATATGATATATATGATTGATATATATGATATATATGATTGATATATGTGATATATGTGATTGATATATATGATATATATGATTGATATATATGATATATATCATTGATATATATGATTGATATATATGATATATATGATTGATATATATGATATATATGATTGATATATATGATATATATGATTGATATATATGATATATATGATTGATATATATGATATATATGATTGATATATATGATATATATGATTGATATATATGATATATATGATTGATATATATGATATATATGATTGATATATATGATTGATATATATGATATATATGATTGATATATATGATATATATGATTGATATATATGATTGATATATATGATATATATTATTGATATATATGATATATATGATTGATATATATGATATATATGATTGATATATGTGATATATGTGATTGATATATATGATATATATGATTGATATATATGATATATACGATTGATATATATGATATATATGATTGATATATATGATATATATGATTGATATATATGATATATATGATTGATATATATATGATTGATATATATGATATATATGATAGATATATATGATATATATGATTGATATATATTATATATATGATTGATATATATGATATATATGATTGATATATATTATATATATGATTGATATATATGATATATATTATTGATATATATGATATATATTATTGATATATATGGTATATATGATTGATATATATGATATATATGATTGATATATATATGATTGATATATATGATATATATTATTGATATATATGATATATATTATTGATATATATGGTATATATGATTGATATATATGATATATATGATTGATATATATATGATTGATATATATGATATTGTTACATCCGGCCTTCACCTGGTCCCCTTTTCCGTTGTCAATAAGCGAGAAATGCTGATGCATTTCACAACATTGTTATGAGAGCGAGTGTAACTGACACCGCCGAGCTGATGTAAGAAAATAACAGATAAGCGTTTTCCTTTTGGGTATTACGAAGAATGACCCAAAAGGAATATTATAAAGAGCAGGCGAGCCAATCGATCGACGGTCTTTTGTTGGAGTCATTTAGAGTCGTTAGAGTCCTGTAAATCAGGCTCAGCCACCCGGAGATCAGAGCGAATCTCTGACCATCGCCGCGACGCGAGAATTGTAACATCGTAACAGTGAGGGCGTAACGCGTAGCAACGGAATATCGCGTAAAGAGTCGAGGGGAATAGTTAAGAATTCCGCGCAGTTCGAATACGCCATCTCTTGACCGCGTAGAGTGACTCCGCGAAGTACAAAGTAGAGAAGTGCGCGAGACGAAGGAACTAGCAACGCGAAGCAACCCCGAGCGACCCGCGACCGGCTACACAGCCGAGGTGGCGTCCGCAACTTTATACTCACAAACCTAAGAAGAAGGGGTTGGTATGTAAACAACGAACTACCACATACATTTACAATTGTTAAACCCAAACAAGCAATACAGTTCACTTTCCATCCTCCCCTTCCCTTATTTATAAGAGAAAGTTTACTCAAGGTGTGCTTTAGCACTTTAAAAGAGCAAGAACCCCTAAGGGTGATCTCTGCCGCTCGAGGTCACCACCGTGTAGTTAGGACGTAACAATATATATGATTGATATATATATGATTGATATATATGATATATATGAATGATATATATGATATATACGATTGATATATATGATATATATGATTGATATATATATGATTGATATATATAATATATATGATTGATATATATATGATTGATATATATGATATATATGATTGATATATATGATATATATGATTGATATATATGATATATATGATTGATATATATGATATATATGATTGATATATATATGATTGATATATATATGATTGATATATATGATATATATGACTGATATATATATGATTGATATATATGATATATATGGTTGATATATATATATGATTGATATATATGATATATATGATTGATACATATATGATTGATATATATGATATATATGATTGATATATATATGATTGATATATATGATATATATGATTGATATATATACGATTGATATATATGATATATATGATTGATATATATATGACTGATATATATAATATATATGATTGATATATATATGATTGATATATATGATATATATGATTGATATATATGATATATATGATATATATGATTAATATATATGATATATATTATTGATATATATGATATATATGATTGATATATATGATATATATGATTGATATATATGATATATATGATTGATATATATGATATATATGATATATATGATTGATATATATGATATATATTATTGATATATATGATATATATGATTGATATATATGATATATATGATTGATATATGTGATATATGTGATTGATATATATGATATATATAATATATACGATTGATATATATGATATATATGATTGATATATATGATATATATGATTGATATATATGATATATATGATTGATATATATATGATTGATATATATGATATATATGATTGATATATATATGATTGATATATATGATATATATGGTTGATATATATATGATTGATATATATGATATATATGATTGATATATATGACATATATGATTGATATATATACGATTGATATATATGATATATATGGTTGATATATATATGATTGGTATATATGATATATATGATTGATATATATATATATATATATATGATTGATATATATGATATATATGATTGATATATATATGATTCATATATATGATATATATGATTGATATATTTATGATTCATATATATGATATACATGATTGATATATATATGATTGATATATATGATGTATATGATTGATATATATATGATTGATATATATGATATATATGATTGATATATATGATATATATGATTGATATATATGGCATATATGATTGATATATATGATATATATGATTGATATATATGATACATATGATTGATATATATGATATATAGGATGGATATATAAATGATTGATATATATATGATTGATATATATGATATATATGATTGATATATATATGATTGATATATATGATATATATGATTGATATATATATATATGATTGATATATATGATATATATGATTGATATATATGATATATATGATTGATATATATGATTGATATATATGATATATATGATTGATATATATGATATATATGATTGATATATATGATATATATGATTGATATATATTATATATATGATTGATATATATGATATATATGATTGATATATGTGATATATGTGATTGATATATATGATATATATGATTGATATATATGATATATATGATTGATATATATGATTGATATATATGATATATATGATTGATATATATGATATATATGATTGATATATATGATATATATGATTGATATATATGATTGATATATATGATATATATTATTGATATATATGATATATATGATTGATATATATGGTATATATGATTGATATATGTGATATATGTGATTGATATATATGATATATATGATTGATATATATGATATATACGATTGATATATATGATATATATGATTGATATATATGATATATATGATTGATATATATGATATATATGATTGATATGTATATGATTGATATATATGATATATATGATTGATATATATATGATTGATATATATGATATATATGATTGATATATATATGATTGATATATATGATATATATGATTGATATATATGATATATATGATTGATATATATTATATATATGATTGATATATATGATATATATGATTGATATATATTATATATATGATTGATATATATGATATATATTATTGATATATATGATATATATTATTGATATATATGATATATATGATTGATATATATGATATATATGATTGATATATATATGATTGATATATATGATATATATGATTGATATATATGATATATATATGATTGATATATATTATATATATGATTGATATATATGATATATATGATTGATATATATTATATATATGATTGATATATATGATATATATTATTGATATATATGATATATATTATTGATATATATGATATATATGATTGATATATATGATATATATGATTGATATATATATGATTGATATATATGATATTGTTACATCCGGCCTTCACCTGGTCCCCTTTTCCGTTGTCAATAAGCGAGAAATGCTGATGCATTTCACAACATTGTTATGAGAGCGAGTGTAACTGACACCGCCGAGCTGATGTAAGAAAATAACAGATAAGCGTTTTCCTTTTGGGTATTACGAAGAATGACCCAAAAGGAATATTATAAAGAGCAGGCGAGCCAATCGATCGTCGGTCTTTTGTTGGAGTCATTTAGAGTCGTTAGAGTCCTGTAAATCAGGCTCAGCCACCCGGAGATCAGAGCGAATCTCTGACCATCGCCGCGACGCGAGAATTGTAACATCGTAACAGTGAGGGCGTAACGCGTAGCAACGGAATATCGCGTAAAGAGTCGAGGGGAATAGTTAAGAATTCCGCGCAGTTCGAATCCGCCATCTCTTGACCGCGTAGAGTGACTCCGCGAAGTACAAAGTAGAGAAGTGCGCGAGACGAAGGAACTAGCAACGCGAAGCAACCCCGAGCGACCCGCGACCGGCTACACAGCCGAGGTGGCGTCCGCAACTTTATACTCACAAACCTAAGAAGAAGGGATTGGTATGTAAACAACGAACTACCACATACATTTACAATTGTTAAACCCAAACAAGCAATACAGTTCACTTTCCATCCTCCCCTTCCCTTATTTATAAGAGAAAGTTTACTCAAGGTGTGCTTTAGCACTTTAAAAGAGCAAGAACCCCTAAGGGTGATCTCTGCCGCTCGAGGTCACCACCGTGTAGTTAGGACGTAACAATATATATGATTGATATATATATGATTGATATATATGATATATATGAATGATATATATGATATATACGATTGATATATATGATATATATGATTGATATATATATGATTGATATATATAATATACATGATTGATATATATATGATTGATATATATGATATATATGATTGATATATATGATATATATGATTGATATATATGATATATATGATTGATATATATATATGATTGATATATATATGATTGATATATATGATATATATGATTGATATATATATGATTGATATATATGATATATATGGTTGATATATATATGATTGATATATATGATATATATGATTGATATATATGATATATATGATTGATATATATGATATATATGATTGATATATATGATATATATAATTGATATATATGATATATATGATTGATATATATGATATATATGATTGATATATATATGATTGATATATATGATATATATGATTGATATATATATATATGATTGGTATATATGATATATATGATTGATATATATGATACATATGATTGATATATATGATATATAGGATGGATATATAAATGATTGATATATATATGATTGATATATATGATATATATGATTGATATATATATGATTGATATATATCATATATATGATTGATATATATATATGATTGATATATATGATATATATAATTGATATATATGATATATATGATTGATATATATGATATATATGATTGATATATATGATTGATATATATGATATATATGATTGATATATATGATATATACGCTTGATATATATGATATATATGATTGATATATATGATATATATGATTGATATATATGATATATATGATTGATATATATATGATTGATATATATATGATTGATATATATGATATATATGATTGATATATATGATATATATGATTGATATATATGATATATATGGTTGATATATATATGATTGATATATATGATATATATGATTGATATATATGATATATATGATTGATATATATGATATATATGACTGATATATATACGATTGATATATATATGATATATATGATTGATATATATACGATTGATATATATGATATATATGATTGATATATATACGATTGATATATATGATATATATGATTGATATATATATGATATATATGATTGATATATATACGATTGATATATATGATATATATGATTGATATATATACGATTGATATATATGATATATATGATTGATATATATATACGATTGATATATGTGATATATATGATTGATATATACGCGATTGATATATATGATATATATGATTGATATATATACGATTGATATATATGATATATATGATTGATATATATACGATTGATATATATGATATATATGATTGATATATATGATATATATGATATATATGATTGATATATGTATGATTGATATATATGATATATATGATTGATATATGTGATATATATGATTGATATATATGATATATATGATTGATATATATGATATATATGATATATATGATTGATATATATGATATATATGATATATATGATTGATATATATGATATATATTATTGATATATATGATATATATGATTGATATATATGATACATATGATTGATATATGTGATATATGTGATTGATATATATGATATATATGATTGATATATATGATATATACGATTGATATATATAATATATATGATTGATATATATGATATATATGATTGATATATATGATATATATGATTGATATATATATGATTGATATATATATGATTGATATATATGATATATATGATTGATATATATATGATTGATATATATGATATATATGGTTGATATATATATGATTGATATATATGATACATATGATTGATATATATGACATATATGATTGATATATATGACATATATGATTGATATATATGATATATATGATTGATATATATGATACATATGATTGATATATATGATATATAGGATGGATATATAAATGATTGATATATATATGATTGATATATATGATATATATGATTGATATATATATGATTGATATATATGATATATATGATTGATATATATATATGATTGATATATATGATATATATGATTGATATATATGATATATATGATTGATATATATGATTGATATATATGATATATATGATTGATATATATGATATATATGATTGATATATATGATATATATGATTGATATATATTATATATATGATTGATATATATGATATATATGATTGATATATGTGATATATGTGATTGATATATATGATATATATGATTGATATATATGATATATATCATTGATATATATGATTGATATATATGATATATATGATTGATATATATGATATATATGATTGATATATATGATATATATGATTGATATATATGATTGATATATATGATATATATTATTGATATATATGATATATATGATTGATATATATGATATATATGATTGATATATGTGATATATGTGATTGATATATATGATATATATGATTGATATATATGATATATACGATTGATATATATGATATATATGATTGATATATATGATATATATGATTGATATATATGATATATATGATTGATATATATATGATTGATATATATGATATATATGATTGATATATATGATATATATGATTGATATATATTATATATATGATTGATATATATGATATATATGATTGATATATATTATATATATGATTGATATATATGATATATATTATTGATATATATGATATATATTATTGATATATATGGTATATATGATTGATATATATGATATATATGATTGATATATATATGATTGATATATATGATATTGTTACATCCGGCCTTCACCTGGTCCCCATTTCCGTTGTCAATAAGCGAGAAATGCTGATGCATTTCACAACATTGTTATGAGAGCGAGTGTAACTGACAGCGCCGAGCTGATGTAAGAAAATAACAGATAAGCGTTTTCCTTTTGGGTATTACGAAGAATGACCCAAAAGGAATATTATAAAGAGCAGGCGAGCCAATCGATCGACGGTCTTTTGTTGGAGTCATTTAGAGTCGTTAGAGTCCTGTAAATCAGGCTCAGCCACCCGGAGATCAGAGCGAATCTCTGACCATCGCCGCGACGCGAGAATTGTAACATCGTAACAGTGAGGGCGTAACGCGTAGCAACGGAATATCGCGTAAAGAGTCGAGGGGAATAGTTAAGAATTCCGCGCAGTTCGAATCCGCCATCTCTTGACCGCGTAGAGTGACTCCGCGAAGTACAAAGTAGAGAAGTGCGCGAGACGAAGGAACTAGCAACGCGAAGCAACCCCGAGCGACCCGCGACCGGCTACACAGCCGAGGTGGCGTCCGCAACTTTATACTCACAAACCTAAGAAGAAGGGGTTGGTATGTAAACAACGAACTACCACATACATTTACAATTGTTAAACCCAAACAAGCAATACAGTTCACTTTCCATCCTCCCCTTCCCTTATTTATAAGAGAAAGTTTACTCAAGGTGTGCTTTAGCACTTTAAAAGAGCAAGAACCCCTAAGGGTGATCTCTGCCGCTCGAGGTCACCACCGTGTAGTTAGGACGTAACAATATATATGACTGATATATATATGATTGATATATATGATATATATGAATGATATATATGATATATACGATTGATATATATGATATATATGATTGATATATATATGATTGATATATATAATATATATGATTGATATATATATGATTGATATATATGATATATATGATTGATATATATGATATATATGATTGATATATATGATATATATGATTGATATATATGATATATATGATTGATATATATATGATTGATATATATATGATTGATATATATGATATATATGACTGATATATATATGATTGATATATATGATATATATGGTTGATATATATATATGATTGATATATATGATATATATGATTGATACATATATGATTGATATATATGATATATATGATTGATATATATATGATTGATATATATGATATATATGATTGATATATATACGATTGATATATATGATATATATGATTGATATATATATGACTGATATATATAATATATATGATTGATATATATATGATTGATATATATGATATATATGATTGATATATATGATATATATGATATATATGATTAATATATATGATATATATTATTGATATATATGATATATATGATTGATATATATGATATATATGATTGATATATATGATATATATGATATATATGATTGATATATATGATATATATTATTGATATATATGATATATATGATTGATATATATGATATATATGATTGATATATGTGATATATGTGATTGATATATATGATATATATGATATATACGATTGATATATATGATATATATGATTGATATATATGATATATATGATTGATATATACGATATATATGATTGATATATATATGATTGATATATATGATATATATGATTGATATATATATGATTGATATATATGATATATATGGTTGATATATATATGATTGATATATATGATATATATGATTGATATATATTATATATATGATTGATATATATGATATATATTATTGATATATATGATATATATTATTGATATATATGATATATATGATTGATATATATGATATATATGATTGATATATATATGATTGATATATATGATATTGTTACATCCGGCCTTCACCTGGTCCCCTTTTCCGTTGTCAATAAGCGAGAAATGCTGATGCATTTCACAACATTGTTATGAGAGCGAGTGTAACTGACACCGCCGAGCTGATGTAAGAAAATAACAGATAAGCGTTTTCCTTTTGGGTATTACGAAGAATGACCCAAAAGGAATATTATAAAGAGCAGGCGAGCCAATCGATCGACGGTCTTTTGTTGGAGTCATTTAGAGTCGTTAGAGTCCTGTAAATCAGGCTCAGCCACCCGGAGATCAGAGCGAATCTCTGACCATCGCCGCGACGCGAGAATTGTAACATCGTAACAGTGAGGGCGTAACGCGTAGCAACGGAATATCGCGTAAAGAGTCGAGGGGAATAGTTAAGAATTCCGCGCAGTTCGAATCCGCCATCTCTTGACCGCGTAGAGTGACTCCGCGAAGTACAAAGTAGAGAAGTGCGCGAGACGAAGGAACTAGCAACGCGAAGCAACCCCGAGCGACCCGCGACCCGCGACCGGCTACACAGCCGAGGTGGCGTCCGCAACTTTATACTCACAAACCTAAGAAGAAGGGGTTGGTATGTAAACAACGAACTACCACATACATTTACAATTGTTAAACCCAAACAAGCAATACAGTTCACTTTCCATCCTCCCCTTCCCTTATTTATAAGAGAAAGTTTACTCAAGGTGTGCTTTAGCACTTTAAAAGAGCAAGAACCCCTAAGGGTGATCTCTGCCGCTCGAGGTCACCACCGTGTAGTTCGTAACAATATATATGATTGATATATATATGATTGATATATATGATATATATGAATGATATATATGATATATACGATTGATATATATGATATATATGATTGATATATATATGATTGATATATATAATATACATGATTGATATATATATGATTGATATATATGATATATATGATTGATATATATGATAGATATGATTGATATATATGATATATATGATTGATATATATATGATTGATATATATATGATTGATATATATGATATATATGATTGATATATATATGATTGATATATATGATATATATGGTTGATATATATATGATTGATATATATGATATATATGATTGATATATATGATATATATGATTGATATATATGATATATATGATTGATATATATGATTGATATATATGATATATATGATTGATATATATGATATATACGATTGATATATATGATTGATATATATGATATATATGATTGATATATATGATATATATGATTGATATATATATGATTGATATATATATGATTGATATATATGATATATATGATTGATATATATATGATTGATATATATATGATTGATATATATGATATATATGATTGATATATATGATATATATGATTGATATATATGATATATATGATTGATATATATGATATATATGATTGATATATATATATATGATTGGTATATATGATATATATGATTGATATATATGATACATATGATTGATATATATGATATATAGGATGGATATATAAATGATTGATATATATATGATTGATATATATGATATATATGATTGATATATATATGATTGATATATATGATATATATGATTGATATATATATATATGATTGATATATATGATATATATGATTGATATATATGATATATATGATTGATATATATGATTGATATATATGATATATATGATTGATATATATGATATATACGATTGATATATATGATATATATGATTGATATATATGATATATATGATTGATATATATGATATATATGATTGATATATATATGATTGATATATATATGATTGATATATATGATATATATGATTGATATATATGATATATATGATTGATATATATGATATATATGGTTGATATATATATGATTGATATATATGATATATATGATTGATATATATGATATATATGATTGATATATATGATATATATGATTGATATATATGATATATATGATTGATATATATGATTGATATATATACGATTGATATATATGATATATATGATTGATATATATATATATATATATATATATATATATATATATATGATTGATATATATGATATATATGATTGATATATATGATTGATATATATGATATATATGATTGATATATATGATTGATATATATGATATATATGATTGATATACATGATTGATATTTATGATTGATATATATGATATATATGATTGATATATATGATTGATATATATATGATTGATGCATATGATATATATGATTGATATGTATATGATTGATATATATGATATATATGATTGATATATATATGATTGATATATATGATTGATATATATATGATTGATATATATGATATATATGATTGATATATATGACATATATGATTGATATATATGATATATATGATTGATATATATGATACATATGATTGATATATATGATATATAGGATGGATATATAAATGATTGATATATATATGATTGATATATATGATATATATGATTGATATATATATGATTGATATATATGATATATATGATTGATATATATATATGATTGATATATATGATATATATGATTGATATATATGATATATATGATTGATATATATGATTGATATATATGATATATATGATTGATATATATGATATATATGATTGATATATATGATATATATGATTGATATATATTATATATATGATTGATATATATGATATATATGATTGATATATGTGATATATGTGATTGATATATATGATATATATGATTGATATATATGATATATATGATTGATATATATGATTGATATATATGATATATATGATTGATATATATGATATATATGATTGATATATATGATATATATGATTGATATATATGATTGATATATATGATATATATTATTGATATATATGATATATATGATTGATATATATGGTATATATGATTGATATATGTGATATATGTGATTGATATATATGATATATATGATTGATATATATTATATATATGATTGATATATATGATATATATTATTGATATATATGATATATATTATTGATATATATGATATATATGATTGATATATATGATATATATGATTGATATATATATGATTGATATATATGATATTGTTACATCCGGCCTTCACCTGGTCCCCTTTTCCGTTGTCAATAAGCGAGAAATGCTGATGCATTTCACAACATTGTTATGAGAGCGAGTGTAACTGACACCGCCGAGCTGATGTAAGAAAATAACAGATAAGCGTTTTCCTTTTGGGTATTACGAAGAATGACCCAAAAGGAATATTATAAAGAGCAGGCGAGCCAATCGATCGACGGTCTTTTGTTGGAGTCATTTAGAGTCGTTAGAGTCCTGTAAATCAGGCTCAGCCACCCGGAGATCAGAGCGAATCTCTGACCATCGCCGCGACGCGAGAATTGTAACATCGTAACAGTGAGGGCGTAACGCGTAGCAACGGAATATCGCGTAAAGAGTCGAGGGGAATAGTTAAGAATTCCGCGCAGTTCGAATCCGCCATCTCTTGACCGCGTAGAGTGACTCCGCGAAGTACAAAGTAGAGAAGTGCGCGAGACGAAGGAACTAGCAACGCGAAGCAACCCCGAGCGACCCGCGACCCGCGACCGGCTACACAGCCGAGGTGGCGTCCGCAACTTTATACTCACAAACCTAAGAAGAAGGGGTTGGTATGTAAACAACGAACTACCACATACATTTACAATTGTTAAACCCAAACAAGCAATACAGTTCACTTTCCATCCTCCCCTTCCCTTATTTATAAGAGAAAGTTTACTCAAGGTGTGCTTTAGCACTTTAAAAGAGCAAGAACCCCTAAGGGTGATCTCTGCCGCTCGAGGTCACCACCGTGTAGTTAGGACGTAACAATATATATGATTGATATATATATGATTGATATATATGATATATATGAATGATATATATGATATATACGATTGATATATATGATATATATGATTGATATATATATGATTGATATATATAATATACATGATTGATATATATATGATTGATATATATGATATATATGATTGATATATATGATAGATATGATTGATATATATGATATATATGATTGATATATATATGATTGATATATATATGATTGATATATATGATATATATGATTGATATATATATGATTGATATATATGATATATATGGTTGATATATATATGATTGATATATATGATATATATGATTGATATATATGATATATATGATTGATATATATGATATATATGATTGATATATATGATTGATATATATGATATATATGATTGATATATATGATATATACGATTGATATATATGATTGATATATATGATATATATGATTGATATATATGATATATATGATTGATATATATATGATTGATATATATATGATTGATATATATGATATATATGATTGATATATATATGATTGATATATATATGATTGATATATATGATATATATGATTGATATATATGATATATATGATTGATATATATGATATATATGATTGATATATATGATATATATGATTGATATATATATATATGATTGGTATATATGATATATATGATTGATATATATGATACATATGATTGATATATATGATATATAGGATGGATATATAAATGATTGATATATATATGATTGATATATATGATATATATGATTGATATATATATGATTGATATATATGATATATATGATTGATATATATATATATGATTGATATATATGATATATATGATTGATATATATGATATATATGATTGATATATATGATTGATATATATGATATATATGATTGATATATATGATATATACGATTGATATATATGATATATATGATTGATATATATGATATATATGATTGATATATATGATATATATGATTGATATATATATGATTGATATATATATGATTGATATATATGATATATATGATTGATATATATGATATATATGATTGATATATATGATATATATGGTTGATATATATATGATTGATATATATGATATATATGATTGATATATATGATATATATGATTGATATATATGATATATATGACTGATATATATACGATTGATATATATATGATATATATGATTGATATATATACGATTGATATATATGATATATATGATTGATATATATACGATTGATATATATGATATATATGATTGATATATATATATGATATATATGATTGATATATATACGATTGATATATATGATATATATGATTGATATATATACGATTGATATATATGATATATATGATTGATATATATATACGATTGATATATGTGATATATATGATTGATATATACGCGATTGATATATATGATATATATGATTGATATATATACGATTGATATATATGATATATATGATTGATATATATACGATTGATATATATGATATATATGATTGATATATATGATATATATGATATATATGATTGATATATGTATGATTGATATATATGATATATATGATTGATATATGTGATATATATGATTGATATATATGATATATATGATTGATATATATGATATATATGATTGATATATATGATATATATGATATATATGATTGATATATATGATATATATTATTGATATATATATGATTGATATATATATGATTGATATATATATGATTGATATATATGATATATATGATTGATATATATATGATTGATATATATGATATATATGATTGATATATATATATGATTGATATATATGATATATATGATTGATATATATGATATATATGATTGATATATATGATATATATGATTGATATATATGATATATATGATTGATATATATGATTGATATATATGATATATATGATTGATATATATGATATATACGATTGATATATATGATTGATATATATGATATATATGATTGATATATATGATATATATGATTGATATATATATGATTGATATATATATGATTGATATATATGATATATATGATTGATATATATATGATTGATATATATATGATTGATATATATGATATATATGATTGATATATATGATATATATGATTGATATATATGATATATATGATTGATATATATGATATATATGGTTGATATATATATGATTGATATATATGATATATATGATTGATATATATGATATATATGATTGATATATATGATATATATGACTGATATATATACGATTGATATATATATGATATATATGATTGATATATATACGATTGATATATGTGATATATATGATTGATATATATACGATTGATATATATGATATATATGATTGATATATATATGATATATATGATTGATATATATACGATTGATATATATGATATATATGATTGATATATATACGATTGATATATATGATATATATGATTGATATATATATGATATATATGATTGATATATATACGATTGATATATATGATATATATGATTGATATATATACGATTGATATATATGATATATATGATTGATATATATATACGATTGATATATGTGATATATATGATTGATATATACGCGATTGATATATATGATATATATGATTGATATATATACGATTGATATATATGATATATATGATTGATATATATACGATTGATATATATGATATATATGATTGATATATATACGATTGATATATATGATATATATGATTGATATATATACGATTGATATATATGATATATATGATTGATATATATGATATATATGATATATATGATTGATATATGTATGATTGATATATATGATATATATGATTGATATATGTGATATATATGATTGATATATATGACATATATGATTGATATATATGATATATATGATTGATATATATGATATATATGATATATATGATTGATATATATGATATATATTATTGATATATATGATATATATGATTGATATATATGATACATATGATTGATATATGTGATATATGTGATTGATATATATGATATATATGATTGATATATATGATATATGCGATTGATATATATAATATATATGATTGATATATATGATATATATGATTGATATATATGATATATATGATTGATATATATATGATTGATATATATATGATTGATATATATATGATTGATATATATGATATATATGATTGATATATATATGATTGATATATATGATATATATGGTTGATATATATATGATTGATATATATGATATATATGATTGATATATATGACATATATGATTGATATATATGACATATATGATTGATATATATGATATATATGATTGATATATATGATACATATGATTGATATATATGATATATAGGATGGATATATAAATGATTGATATATATATGATTGATATATATGATATATATGATTGATATATATATGATTGATATATATGATATATATGATTGATATATATATATGATTGATATATATGATATATATGATTGATATATATGATATATATGATTGATATATATGATTGATATATATGATATATATGATTGATATATATGATATATATGATTGATATATATGATATATATGATTGATATATATTATATATATGATTGATATATATGATATATATGATTGATATATGTGATATATGTGATTGATATATATGATATATATGATTGATATATATGATATATATCATTGATATATATGATTGATATATATGATATATATGATTGATATATATGATATATATGATTGATATATGTGATATATGTGATTGATATATATGATATATATGATTGATATATATGATATATATCATTGATATATATGATTGATATATATGATATATATGATTGATATATATGATATATATGATTGATATATATGATATATATGATTGATATATATGATATATATGATTGATATATATGATATATATGATTGATATATATGATATATATGATTGATATATATGATATATATGATTGATATATATGATTGATATATATGATATATATGATTGATATATATGATATATATGATTGATATATATGATATATATGATTGATATATATTATATATATGATTGATATATATGATATATATGATTGATATATATGATATATATGATTGATATATATATATATGATTGATATATATGATATATATGATTGATATATATGATATATATGATTGATATATATGATTGATATATATGATATATATGATTGATATATATGATATATACGATTGATATATATGATATATATGATTGATATATATGATATATATGATTGATATATATGATATATATGATTGATATATATATGATTGATATATATATGATTGATATATATGATATATATGATTGATATATATGATATATATGATTGATATATATGATATATATGGTTGATATATATATGATTGATATATATGATATATATGATTGATATATATGATATATATGATTGATATATATGATATATATGACTGATATATATACGATTGATATATATATGATATATATGATTGATATATATACGATTGATATATATGATATATATGATTGATATATATACGATTGATATATATGATATATATGATTGATATATATATATGATATATATGATTGATATATATACGATTGATATATATGATATATATGATTGATATATATACGATTGATATATATGATATATATGATTGATATATATATACGATTGATATATGTGATATATATGATTGATATATACGCGATTGATATATATGATATATATGATTGATATATATACGATTGATATATATGATATATATGATTGATATATATACGATTGATATATATGATATATATGATTGATATATATGATATATATGATATATATGATTGATATATGTATGATTGATATATATGATATATATGATTGATATATGTGATATATATGATTGATATATATGATATATATGATTGATATATATGATATATATGATTGATATATATGATATATATGATATATATGATTGATATATATGATATATATTATTGATATATATATGATTGATATATATATGATTGATATATATATGATTGATATATATGATATATATGATTGATATATATATGATTGATATATATGATATATATGATTGATATATATATATGATTGATATATATGATATATATGATTGATATATATGATATATATGATTGATATATATGATATATATGATTGATATATATGATATATATGATTGATATATATGATTGATATATATGATATATATGATTGATATATATGATATATACGATTGATATATATGATTGATATATATGATATATATGATTGATATATATGATATATATGATTGATATATATATGATTGATATATATATGATTGATATATATGATATATATGATTGATATATATATGATTGATATATATATGATTGATATATATGATATATATGATTGATATATATGATATATATGATTGATATATATGATATATATGGTTGATATATATATGATTGATATATATGATATATATGATTGATATATATGATATATATGATTGATATATATGATATATATGACTGATATATATACGATTGATATATATATGATATATATGATTGATATATATACGATTGATATATGTGATATATATGATTGATATATATACGATTGATATATATGATATATATGATTGATATATATATGATATATATGATTGATATATATACGATTGATATATATGATATATATGATTGATATATATACGATTGATATATATGATATATATGATTGATATATATATGATATATATGATTGATATATATACGATTGATATATATGATATATATGATTGATATATATACGATTGATATATATGATATATATGATTGATATATATATACGATTGATATATGTGATATATATGATTGATATATACGCGATTGATATATATGATATATATGATTGATATATATACGATTGATATATATGATATATATGATTGATATATATACGATTGATATATATGATATATATGATTGATATATATACGATTGATATATATGATATATATGATTGATATATATACGATTGATATATATGATATATATGATTGATATATATGATATATATGATATATATGATTGATATATGTATGATTGATATATATGATATATATGATTGATATATGTGATATATATGATTGATATATATGACATATATGATTGATATATATGATATATATGATTGATATATATGATATATATGATATATATGATTGATATATATGATATATATTATTGATATATATGATATATATGATTGATATATATGATACATATGATTGATATATGTGATATATGTGATTGATATATATGATATATATGATTGATATATATGATATATGCGATTGATATATATAATATATATGATTGATATATATGATATATATGATTGATATATATGATATATATGATTGATATATATATGATTGATATATATATGATTGATATATATATGATTGATATATATGATATATATGATTGATATATATATGATTGATATATATGATATATATGGTTGATATATATATGATTGATATATATGATATATATGATTGATATATATGACATATATGATTGATATATATGACATATATGATTGATATATATGATATATATGATTGATATATATGATACATATGATTGATATATATGATATATAGGATGGATATATAAATGATTGATATATATATGATTGATATATATGATATATATGATTGATATATATATGATTGATATATATGATATATATGATTGATATATATATATGATTGATATATATGATATATATGATTGATATATATGATATATATGATTGATATATATGATTGATATATATGATATATATGATTGATATATATGATATATATGATTGATATATATGATATATATGATTGATATATATTATATATATGATTGATATATATGATATATATGATTGATATATGTGATATATGTGATTGATATATATGATATATATGATTGATATATATGATATATATCATTGATATATATGATTGATATATATGATATATATGATTGATATATATGATATATATGATTGATATATGTGATATATGTGATTGATATATATGATATATATGATTGATATATATGATATATATCATTGATATATATGATTGATATATATGATATATATGATTGATATATATGATATATATGATTGATATATATGATATATATGATTGATATATATGATATATATGATTGATATATATGATATATATGATTGATATATATGATATATATGATTGATATATATGATATATATGATTGATATATATGATATATATGATTGATATATATGATTGATATATATGATATATATGATTGATATATATGATATATATGATTGATATATATGATTGATATATATGATATATATTATTGATATATATGATATATATGATTGATATATATGATATATATGATTGATATATGTGATATATGTGATTGATATATATGATATATATGATTGATATATATGATATATACGATTGATATATATGATATATATGATTGATATATATGATATATATGATTGATATATATGATATATATGATTGATATATATATGATTGATATATATGATATATATGATAGATATATATGATATATATGATTGATATATATTATATATATGATTGATATATATGATATATATGATTGATATATATTATATATATGATTGATATATATGATATATATTATTGATATATATGATATATATTATTGATATATATGGTATATATGATTGATATATATGATATATATGATTGATATATATATGATTGATATATATGATATATATTATTGATATATATGATATATATTATTGATATATATGGTATATATGATTGATATATATGATATATATGATTGATATATATATGATTGATATATATGATATTGTTACATCCGGCCTTCACCTGGTCCCCTTTTCCGTTGTCAATAAGCGAGAAATGCTGATGCATTTCACAACATTGTTATGAGAGCGAGTGTAACTGACACCGCCGAGCTGATGTAAGAAAATAACAGATAAGCGTTTTCCTTTTGGGTATTACGAAGAATGACCCAAAAGGAATATTATAAAGAGCAGGCGAGCCAATCGATCGACGGTCTTTTGTTGGAGTCATTTAGAGTCGTTAGAGTCCTGTAAATCAGGCTCAGCCACCCGGAGATCAGAGCGAATCTCTGACCATCGCCGCGACGCGAGAATTGTAACATCGTAACAGTGAGGGCGTAACGCGTAGCAACGGAATATCGCGTAAAGAGTCGAGGGGAATAGTTAAGAATTCCGCGCAGTTCGAATACGCCATCTCTTGACCGCGTAGAGTGACTCCGCGAAGTACAAAGTAGAGAAGTGCGCGAGACGAAGGAACTAGCAACGCGAAGCAACCCCGAGCGACCCGCGACCGGCTACACAGCCGAGGTGGCGTCCGCAACTTTATACTCACAAACCTAAGAAGAAGGGGTTGGTATGTAAACAACGAACTACCACATACATTTACAATTGTTAAACCCAAACAAGCAATACAGTTCACTTTCCATCCTCCCCTTCCCTTATTTATAAGAGAAAGTTTACTCAAGGTGTGCTTTAGCACTTTAAAAGAGCAAGAACCCCTAAGGGTGATCTCTGCCGCTCGAGGTCACCACCGTGTAGTTAGGACGTAACAATATATATGATTGATATATATATGATTGATATATATGATATATATGAATGATATATATGATATATACGATTGATATATATGATATATATGATTGATATATATATGATTGATATATATAATATATATGATTGATATATATATGATTGATATATATGATATATATGATTGATATATATGATATATATGATTGATATATATGATATATATGATTGATATATATGATATATATGATTGATATATATATGATTGATATATATATGATTGATATATATGATATATATGACTGATATATATATGATTGATATATATGATATATATGGTTGATATATATATATGATTGATATATATGATATATATGATTGATACATATATGATTGATATATATGATATATATGATTGATATATATATGATTGATATATATGATATATATGATTGATATATATACGATTGATATATATGATATATATGATTGATATATATATGACTGATATATATAATATATATGATTGATATATATATGATTGATATATATGATATATATGATTGATATATATGATATATATGATATATATGATTAATATATATGATATATATTATTGATATATATGATATATATGATTGATATATATGATATATATGATTGATATATATGATATATATGATTGATATATATGATATATATGATATATATGATTGATATATATGATATATATTATTGATATATATGATATATATGATTGATATATATGATATATATGATTGATATATGTGATATATGTGATTGATATATATGATATATATAATATATACGATTGATATATATGATATATATGATTGATATATATGATATATATGATTGATATATATGATATATATGATTGATATATATATGATTGATATATATGATATATATGATTGATATATATATGATTGATATATATGATATATATGGTTGATATATATATGATTGATATATATGATATATATGATTGATATATATGACATATATGATTGATATATATACGATTGATATATATGATATATATGGTTGATATATATATGATTGGTATATATGATATATATGATTGATATATATATATATATATATATGATTGATATATATGATATATATGATTGATATATATATGATTCATATATATGATATATATGATTGATATATTTATGATTCATATATATGATATACATGATTGATATATATATGATTGATATATATGATGTATATGATTGATATATATATGATTGATATATATGATATATATGATTGATATATATGATATATATGATTGATATATATGGCATATATGATTGATATATATGATATATATGATTGATATATATGATACATATGATTGATATATATGATATATAGGATGGATATATAAATGATTGATATATATATGATTGATATATATGATATATATGATTGATATATATATGATTGATATATATGATATATATGATTGATATATATATATATGATTGATATATATGATATATATGATTGATATATATGATATATATGATTGATATATATGATTGATATATATGATATATATGATTGATATATATGATATATATGATTGATATATATGATATATATGATTGATATATATTATATATATGATTGATATATATGATATATATGATTGATATATGTGATATATGTGATTGATATATATGATATATATGATTGATATATATGATATATATGATTGATATATATGATTGATATATATGATATATATGATTGATATATATGATATATATGATTGATATATATGATATATATGATTGATATATATGATTGATATATATGATATATATTATTGATATATATGATATATATGATTGATATATATGGTATATATGATTGATATATGTGATATATGTGATTGATATATATGATATATATGATTGATATATATGATATATACGATTGATATATATGATATATATGATTGATATATATGATATATATGATTGATATATATGATATATATGATTGATATGTATATGATTGATATATATGATATATATGATTGATATATATATGATTGATATATATGATATATATGATTGATATATATATGATTGATATATATGATATATATGATTGATATATATGATATATATGATTGATATATATTATATATATGATTGATATATATGATATATATGATTGATATATATTATATATATGATTGATATATATGATATATATTATTGATATATATGATATATATTATTGATATATATGATATATATGATTGATATATATGATATATATGATTGATATATATATGATTGATATATATGATATATATGATTGATATATATGATATATATATGATTGATATATATTATATATATGATTGATATATATGATATATATGATTGATATATATTATATATATGATTGATATATATGATATATATTATTGATATATATGATATATATTATTGATATATATGATATATATGATTGATATATATGATATATATGATTGATATATATATGATTGATATATATGATATTGTTACATCCGGCCTTCACCTGGTCCCCTTTTCCGTTGTCAATAAGCGAGAAATGCTGATGCATTTCACAACATTGTTATGAGAGCGAGTGTAACTGACACCGCCGAGCTGATGTAAGAAAATAACAGATAAGCGTTTTCCTTTTGGGTATTACGAAGAATGACCCAAAAGGAATATTATAAAGAGCAGGCGAGCCAATCGATCGTCGGTCTTTTGTTGGAGTCATTTAGAGTCGTTAGAGTCCTGTAAATCAGGCTCAGCCACCCGGAGATCAGAGCGAATCTCTGACCATCGCCGCGACGCGAGAATTGTAACATCGTAACAGTGAGGGCGTAACGCGTAGCAACGGAATATCGCGTAAAGAGTCGAGGGGAATAGTTAAGAATTCCGCGCAGTTCGAATCCGCCATCTCTTGACCGCGTAGAGTGACTCCGCGAAGTACAAAGTAGAGAAGTGCGCGAGACGAAGGAACTAGCAACGCGAAGCAACCCCGAGCGACCCGCGACCGGCTACACAGCCGAGGTGGCGTCCGCAACTTTATACTCACAAACCTAAGAAGAAGGGATTGGTATGTAAACAACGAACTACCACATACATTTACAATTGTTAAACCCAAACAAGCAATACAGTTCACTTTCCATCCTCCCCTTCCCTTATTTATAAGAGAAAGTTTACTCAAGGTGTGCTTTAGCACTTTAAAAGAGCAAGAACCCCTAAGGGTGATCTCTGCCGCTCGAGGTCACCACCGTGTAGTTAGGACGTAACAATATATATGATTGATATATATATGATTGATATATATGATATATATGAATGATATATATGATATATACGATTGATATATATGATATATATGATTGATATATATATGATTGATATATATAATATACATGATTGATATATATATGATTGATATATATGATATATATGATTGATATATATGATATATATGATTGATATATATGATATATATGATTGATATATATATATGATTGATATATATATGATTGATATATATGATATATATGATTGATATATATATGATTGATATATATGATATATATGGTTGATATATATATGATTGATATATATGATATATATGATTGATATATATGATATATATGATTGATATATATGATATATATGATTGATATATATGATATATATAATTGATATATATGATATATATGATTGATATATATGATATATATGATTGATATATATATGATTGATATATATGATATATATGATTGATATATATATATATGATTGGTATATATGATATATATGATTGATATATATGATACATATGATTGATATATATGATATATAGGATGGATATATAAATGATTGATATATATATGATTGATATATATGATATATATGATTGATATATATATGATTGATATATATCATATATATGATTGATATATATATATGATTGATATATATGATATATATAATTGATATATATGATATATATGATTGATATATATGATATATATGATTGATATATATGATTGATATATATGATATATATGATTGATATATATGATATATACGCTTGATATATATGATATATATGATTGATATATATGATATATATGATTGATATATATGATATATATGATTGATATATATATGATTGATATATATATGATTGATATATATGATATATATGATTGATATATATGATATATATGATTGATATATATGATATATATGGTTGATATATATATGATTGATATATATGATATATATGATTGATATATATGATATATATGATTGATATATATGATATATATGACTGATATATATACGATTGATATATATATGATATATATGATTGATATATATACGATTGATATATATGATATATATGATTGATATATATACGATTGATATATATGATATATATGATTGATATATATATGATATATATGATTGATATATATACGATTGATATATATGATATATATGATTGATATATATACGATTGATATATATGATATATATGATTGATATATATATACGATTGATATATGTGATATATATGATTGATATATACGCGATTGATATATATGATATATATGATTGATATATATACGATTGATATATATGATATATATGATTGATATATATACGATTGATATATATGATATATATGATTGATATATATGATATATATGATATATATGATTGATATATGTATGATTGATATATATGATATATATGATTGATATATGTGATATATATGATTGATATATATGATATATATGATTGATATATATGATATATATGATATATATGATTGATATATATGATATATATGATATATATGATTGATATATATGATATATATTATTGATATATATGATATATATGATTGATATATATGATACATATGATTGATATATGTGATATATGTGATTGATATATATGATATATATGATTGATATATATGATATATACGATTGATATATATAATATATATGATTGATATATATGATATATATGATTGATATATATGATATATATGATTGATATATATATGATTGATATATATATGATTGATATATATGATATATATGATTGATATATATATGATTGATATATATGATATATATGGTTGATATATATATGATTGATATATATGATACATATGATTGATATATATGACATATATGATTGATATATATGACATATATGATTGATATATATGATATATATGATTGATATATATGATACATATGATTGATATATATGATATATAGGATGGATATATAAATGATTGATATATATATGATTGATATATATGATATATATGATTGATATATATATGATTGATATATATGATATATATGATTGATATATATATATGATTGATATATATGATATATATGATTGATATATATGATATATATGATTGATATATATGATTGATATATATGATATATATGATTGATATATATGATATATATGATTGATATATATGATATATATGATTGATATATATTATATATATGATTGATATATATGATATATATGATTGATATATGTGATATATGTGATTGATATATATGATATATATGATTGATATATATGATATATATCATTGATATATATGATTGATATATATGATATATATGATTGATATATATGATATATATGATTGATATATATGATATATATGATTGATATATATGATTGATATATATGATATATATTATTGATATATATGATATATATGATTGATATATATGATATATATGATTGATATATGTGATATATGTGATTGATATATATGATATATATGATTGATATATATGATATATACGATTGATATATATGATATATATGATTGATATATATGATATATATGATTGATATATATGATATATATGATTGATATATATATGATTGATATATATGATATATATGATTGATATATATGATATATATGATTGATATATATTATATATATGATTGATATATATGATATATATGATTGATATATATTATATATATGATTGATATATATGATATATATTATTGATATATATGATATATATTATTGATATATATGGTATATATGATTGATATATATGATATATATGATTGATATATATATGATTGATATATATGATATTGTTACATCCGGCCTTCACCTGGTCCCCATTTCCGTTGTCAATAAGCGAGAAATGCTGATGCATTTCACAACATTGTTATGAGAGCGAGTGTAACTGACAGCGCCGAGCTGATGTAAGAAAATAACAGATAAGCGTTTTCCTTTTGGGTATTACGAAGAATGACCCAAAAGGAATATTATAAAGAGCAGGCGAGCCAATCGATCGACGGTCTTTTGTTGGAGTCATTTAGAGTCGTTAGAGTCCTGTAAATCAGGCTCAGCCACCCGGAGATCAGAGCGAATCTCTGACCATCGCCGCGACGCGAGAATTGTAACATCGTAACAGTGAGGGCGTAACGCGTAGCAACGGAATATCGCGTAAAGAGTCGAGGGGAATAGTTAAGAATTCCGCGCAGTTCGAATCCGCCATCTCTTGACCGCGTAGAGTGACTCCGCGAAGTACAAAGTAGAGAAGTGCGCGAGACGAAGGAACTAGCAACGCGAAGCAACCCCGAGCGACCCGCGACCGGCTACACAGCCGAGGTGGCGTCCGCAACTTTATACTCACAAACCTAAGAAGAAGGGGTTGGTATGTAAACAACGAACTACCACATACATTTACAATTGTTAAACCCAAACAAGCAATACAGTTCACTTTCCATCCTCCCCTTCCCTTATTTATAAGAGAAAGTTTACTCAAGGTGTGCTTTAGCACTTTAAAAGAGCAAGAACCCCTAAGGGTGATCTCTGCCGCTCGAGGTCACCACCGTGTAGTTAGGACGTAACAATATATATGACTGATATATATATGATTGATATATATGATATATATGAATGATATATATGATATATACGATTGATATATATGATATATATGATTGATATATATATGATTGATATATATAATATATATGATTGATATATATATGATTGATATATATGATATATATGATTGATATATATGATATATATGATTGATATATATGATATATATGATTGATATATATGATATATATGATTGATATATATATGATTGATATATATATGATTGATATATATGATATATATGACTGATATATATATGATTGATATATATGATATATATGGTTGATATATATATATGATTGATATATATGATATATATGATTGATACATATATGATTGATATATATGATATATATGATTGATATATATATGATTGATATATATGATATATATGATTGATATATATACGATTGATATATATGATATATATGATTGATATATATATGACTGATATATATAATATATATGATTGATATATATATGATTGATATATATGATATATATGATTGATATATATGATATATATGATATATATGATTAATATATATGATATATATTATTGATATATATGATATATATGATTGATATATATGATATATATGATTGATATATATGATATATATGATATATATGATTGATATATATGATATATATTATTGATATATATGATATATATGATTGATATATATGATATATATGATTGATATATGTGATATATGTGATTGATATATATGATATATATGATATATACGATTGATATATATGATATATATGATTGATATATATGATATATATGATTGATATATACGATATATATGATTGATATATATATGATTGATATATATGATATATATGATTGATATATATATGATTGATATATATGATATATATGGTTGATATATATATGATTGATATATATGATATATATGATTGATATATATTATATATATGATTGATATATATGATATATATTATTGATATATATGATATATATTATTGATATATATGATATATATGATTGATATATATGATATATATGATTGATATATATATGATTGATATATATGATATTGTTACATCCGGCCTTCACCTGGTCCCCTTTTCCGTTGTCAATAAGCGAGAAATGCTGATGCATTTCACAACATTGTTATGAGAGCGAGTGTAACTGACACCGCCGAGCTGATGTAAGAAAATAACAGATAAGCGTTTTCCTTTTGGGTATTACGAAGAATGACCCAAAAGGAATATTATAAAGAGCAGGCGAGCCAATCGATCGTCGGTCTTTTGTTGGAGTCATTTAGAGTCGTTAGAGTCCTGTAAATCAGGCTCAGCCACACGGAGATCAGAGCGAATCTCTGACCATCGCCGCGACGCGAGAATTGTAACATCGTAACAGTGAGGGCGTAACGCGTAGCAACGGAATATCGCGTAAAGAGTCGAGGGGAATAGTTAAGAATTCCGCGCAGTTCGAATCCGCCATCTCTTGACCGCGTAGAGTGACTCCGCGAAGTACAAAGTAGAGAAGTGCGCGAGACGAAGGAACTAGCAACGCGAAGCAACCCCGAGCGACCCGCGACCGGCTACACAGCCGAGGTGGCGTCCGCAACTTTATACTCACAAACCTAAGAAGAAGGGGTTGGTATGTAAACAACGAACTACCACATACATTTACAATTGTTAAACCCAAACAAGCAATACAGTTCACTTTCCATCCTCCCCTTCCCTTATTTATAAGAGAAAGTTTACTCAAGGTGTGCTTTAGCACTTTAAAAGAGCAAGAACCCCTAAGGGTGATCTCTGCCGCTCGAGGTCACCACCGTGTAGTTAGGACGTAACAATATATATGATTGATATATATATGATTGATATATATGATATATATGAATGATATATATGATATATACGATTGATATATATGATATATATGATTGATATATATATGATTGATATATATAATATACATGATTGATATATATATGATTGATATATATGATATATATGATTGATATATATGATATATATGATTGATATATATGATATATATGATTGATATATATGATATATATGATTGATATATATATGATTGATATATATATGATTGATATATATGATACATATGATTGATATATATATGATTGATATATATGATATATATGGTTGATATATATATGATTGATATATATGATATATATGATTGATATATATGATATATATGATTGATATATATGATATATATGATTGATATATATGATATATATGATTGATATATATGATATATATGATTGATATATATGATATATATGATTGATATATATATGATTGATATATATGATATATATGATTGATATATATATATATATATGATTGGTATATATGATATATATGATTGATATATATGATACATATGATTGATATATATGATATATAGGATGGATATATAAATGATTGATATATATATGATTGATATATATGATATATATGATTGATATATATGATATATATGATTGATATATATGACATATATGATTGATATATATTATATATATGATTGATATATATGATATATATGATTGATATGTATTATATATATGATTGATATATATGATATATATTATTGATATATATGATATATATTATTGATATATATGATATATATGATTGATATATATGATATATATGATTGATATATATGATATTGTTACATCCGGCCTTCACCTGGTCCCCTTTTCCGTTGTCAATAAGCGAGAAATGCTGATGCATTTCACAACATTGTTATGAGAGCGAGTGTAACTGACACCGCCGAGCTGATGTAAGAAAATAACAGATAAGCGTTTTCCTTTTGGGTATTACGAAGAATGACCCAAAAGGAATATTATAAAGAGCAGGCGAGCCAATCGATCGACGGTCTTTTGTTGGAGTCATTTAGAGTCGTTAGAGTCCTGTAAATCAGGCTCAGCCACCCGGAGATCAGAGCGAATCTCTGACCATCGCCGCGACGCGAGAATTGTAACATCGTAACAGTGAGGGCGTAACGCGTAGCAACGGAATATCGCGTAAAGAGTCGAGGGGAATAGTTAAGAATTCCGCGCAGTTCGAATCCGCCATCTCTTGACCGCGTAGAGTGCCTCCGCGAAGTACAAAGTAGAGAAGTGCGCGAGACGAAGGAACTAGTAACGCGAAGCAACCCCGAGCGACCCGCGACCGGCTACACAGCCGAGGTGGCGTCCGCAACTTTATACTCACAAACCTAAGAAGAAGGGGTTGGTATGTAAACAACGAACTACCACATACATTTACAATTGTTAAACCCAAACAAGCAATACAGTTCACTTTCCATCCTCCCCTTCCCTTATTTATAAGAGAAAGTTTACTCAAGGTGTGCTTTAGCACTTTAAAAGAGCAAGAACCCCTAAGGGTGATCTCTGCCGCTCGAGGTCACCACCGTGTAGTTAGGACGTAACAATATATATGATTGATATATATATGATTGATATATATGATATATATGAATGATATATATGATATATACGATTGATATATATGATATATATGATTGATATATATATGATTGATATATATAATATATATGATTGATATATATATGATTGATATATATGATATATATGATTGATATATATGATATATATGATTGATATATATATGATTGATATATATATGATTGATATATATGATATATATGATTGATATATATATGATTGATATATATGATATATATGGTTGATATATATATATATGATTGATATATATGATATATATGATTGATACATATATGATTGATATATATGATATATATGATTGATATATATATATGATTGATATATATGATATATATGATTGATATATATACGATTGATATATATGATATATATGATTGATATATATATATGATTGAAATATATAATATATATGATTGATATATATATGATTGATATATATGATATATATGATATATATGATTGATATATATGATATATATTATTGATATATATGATATATATGATTGATATATATATGATTGATATATATGATATATATGATAGATATATATGATATATATGATTGATATATATTATATATATGATTGATATATATGATATATATGATTGATATATATTATATATATGATTGATATATATGATATATATTATTGATATATATGATATATATTATTGATATATATGGTATATATGATTGATATATATGATATATATGATTGATATATATATGATTGATATATATGATATTGTTACATCCGGCCTTCACCTGGTCCCCTTTTCCGTTGTCAATAAGCGAGAAATGCTGATGCATTTCACAACATTGTTATGAGAGCGAGTGTAACTGACACCGCCGAGCTGATGTAAGAAAATAACAGATAAGCGTTTTCCTTTTGGGTATTACGAAGAATGACCCAAAAGGAATATTATAAAGAGCAGGCGAGCCAATCGATCGACGGTCTTTTGTTGGAGTCATTTAGAGTCGTTAGAGTCCTGTAAATCAGGCTCAGCCACCCGGAGATCAGAGCGAATCTCTGACCATCGCCGCGACGCGAGAATTGTAACATCGTAACAGTGAGGGCGTAACGCGTAGCAACGGAATATCGCGTAAAGAGTCGAGGGGAATAGTTAAGAATTCCGCGCAGTTCGAATACGCCATCTCTTGACCGCGTAGAGTGACTCCGCGAAGTACAAAGTAGAGAAGTGCGCGAGACGAAGGAACTAGCAACGCGAAGCAACCCCGAGCGACCCGCGACCGGCTACACAGCCGAGGTGGCGTCCGCAACTTTATACTCACAAACCTAAGAAGAAGGGGTTGGTATGTAAACAACGAACTACCACATACATTTACAATTGTTAAACCCAAACAAGCAATACAGTTCACTGTCCATCCTCCCCTTCCCTTATTTATAAGAGAAAGTTTACTCAAGGTGTGCTTTAGCACTTTAAAAGAGCAAGAACCCCTAAGGGTGATCTCTGCCGCTCGAGGTCACCACCGTGTAGTTAGGACGTAACAATATATATGACTGATATATATATGATTGATATATATGATATATATGAATGATATATATGATATATACGATTGATATATATGATATATATGATTGATATATATATGATTGATATATATAATATATATGATTGATATATATATGATTGATATATATGATATATATGATTGATATATATGATATATATGATTGATATATATGATATATATGATTGATATATATGATATATATGATTGATATATATATGATTGATATATATATGATTGATATATATGATATATATGACTGATATATATATGATTGATATATATGATATATATGGTTGATATATATATATGATTGATATATATGATATATATGATTGATACATATATGATTGATATATATGATATATATGATTGATATATATATGATTGATATATATGATATATATGATTGATATATATACGATTGATATATATGATATATATGATTGATATATATATGACTGATATATATAATATATATGATTGATATATATATGATTGATATATATGATATATATGATTGATATATATGATATATATGATATATATGATTAATATATATGATATATATTATTGATATATATGATATATATGATTGATATATATGATATATATGATTGATATATATGATATATATGATATATATGATTGATATATATGATATATATTATTGATATATATGATATATATGATTGATATATATGATATATATGATTGATATATGTGATATATGTGATTGATATATATGATATATATGATATATACGATTGATATATATGATATATATGATTGATATATATGATATATATGATTGATATATATGATATATATGATTGATATATATATGATTGATATATATGATATATATGATTGATATATATATGATTGATATATATGATATATATGGTTGATATATATATGATTGATATATATGATATATATGATTGATATATATTATATATATGATTGATATATATGATATATATTATTGATATATATGATATATATTATTGATATATATGATATATATGATTGATATATATGATATATATGATTGATATATATATGATTGATATATATGATATTGTTACATCCGGCCTTCACCTGGTCCCCTTTTCCGTTGTCAATAAGCGAGAAATGCTGATGCATTTCACAACATTGTTATGAGAGCGAGTGTAACTGACACCGCCGAGCTGATGTAAGAAAATAACAGATAAGCGTTTTCCTTTTGGGTATTACGAAGAATGACCCAAAAGGAATATTATAAAGAGCAGGCGAGCCAATCGATCGTCGGTCTTTTGTTGGAGTCATTTAGAGTCGTTAGAGTCCTGTAAATCAGGCTCAGCCACCCGGAGATCAGAGCGAATCTCTGACCATCGCCGCGACGCGAGAATTGTAACATCGTAACAGTGAGGGCGTAACGCGTAGCAACGGAATATCGCGTAAAGAGTCGAGGGGAATAGTTAAGAATTCCGCGCAGTTCGAATCCGCCATCTCTTGACCGCGTAGAGTGACTCCGCGAAGTACAAAGTAGAGAAGTGCGCGAGACGAAGGAACTAGCAACGCGAAGCAACCCCGAGCGACCCGCGACCGGCTACACAGCCGAGGTGGCGTCCGCAACTTTATACTCACAAACCTAAGAAGAAGGGGTTGGTATGTAAACAACGAACTACCACATACATTTACAATTGTTAAACCCAAACAAGCAATACAGTTCACTTTCCATCCTCCCCTTCCCTTATTTATAAGAGAAAGTTTACTCAAGGTGTGCTTTAGCACTTTAAAAGAGCAAGAACCCCTAAGGGTGATCTCTGCCGCTCGAGGTCACCACCGTGTAGTTAGGACGTAACAATATATATGATTGATATATATATGATTGATATATATGATATATATGAATGATATATATGATATATACGATTGATATATATGATATATATGATTGATATATATATGATTGATATATATAATATACATGATTGATATATATATGATTGATATATATGATATATATGATTGATATATATGATATATATGATTGATATATGTGATATATGTGATTGATATATATGATATATATGATATATACGATTGATATATATGATATATATGATTGATATATATGATATATATGATTGATATATATGATATATATGATTGATATATATATGATTGATATATATGATATATATGATTGATATATATATGATTGATATATATGATATATATGGTTGATATATATATGATTGATATATATGATATATATGATTGATATATATTATATATATGATTGATATATATGATATATATTATTGATATATATGATATATATTATTGATATATATGATATATATGATTGATATATATGATATATATGATTGATATATATATGATTGATATATATGATATTGTTACATCCGGCCTTCACCTGGTCCCCTTTTCCGTTGTCAATAAGCGAGAAATGCTGATGCATTTCACAACATTGTTATGAGAGCGAGTGTAACTGACACCGCCGAGCTGATGTAAGAAAATAACAGATAAGCGTTTTCCTTTTGGGTATTACGAAGAATGACCCAAAAGGAATATTATAAAGAGCAGGCGAGCCAATCGATCGTCGGTCTTTTGTTGGAGTCATTTAGAGTCGTTAGAGTCCTGTAAATCAGGCTCAGCCACCCGGAGATCAGAGCGAATCTCTGACCATCGCCGCGACGCGAGAATTGTAACATCGTAACAGTGAGGGCGTAACGCGTAGCAACGGAATATCGCGTAAAGAGTCGAGGGGAATAGTTAAGAATTCCGCGCAGTTCGAATCCGCCATCTCTTGACCGCGTAGAGTGACTCCGCGAAGTACAAAGTAGAGAAGTGCGCGAGACGAAGGAACTAGCAACGCGAAGCAACCCCGAGCGACCCGCGACCGGCTACACAGCCGAGGTGGCGTCCGCAACTTTATACTCACAAACCTAAGAAGAAGGGGTTGGTATGTAAACAACGAACTACCACATACATTTACAATTGTTAAACCCAAACAAGCAATACAGTTCACTTTCCATCCTCCCCTTCCCTTATTTATAAGAGAAAGTTTACTCAAGGTGTGCTTTAGCACTTTAAAAGAGCAAGAACCCCTAAGGGTGATCTCTGCCGCTCGAGGTCACCACCGTGTAGTTAGGACGTAACAATATATATGATTGATATATATATGATTGATATATATGATATATATGAATGATATATATGATATATACGATTGATATATATGATATATATGATTGATATATATATGATTGATATATATAATATACATGATTGATATATATATGATTGATATATATGATATATATGATTGATATATATGATATATATGATTGATATATATGATATATATGATTGATATATATGATATATATGATTGATATATATATGATTGATATATATATGATTGATATATATGATACATATGATTGATATATATATGATTGATATATATGATATATATGGTTGATATATATATGATTGATATATATGATATATATGATTGATATATATGATATATATGATTGATATATATGATATATATGATTGATATATATGATATATATGATTGATATATATGATATATATGATTGATATATATGATATATATGATTGATATATATATGATATATATGATTGATATATATATGATTGATATATATGATATATATGATTGATATATATATATATATATATATATGATTGGTATATATGATATATATGATTGATATATATGATACATATGATTGATATATATGATATATAGGATGGATATATAAATGATTGATATATATATGATTGATATATATGATATATATGATTGATATATATATGATTGATATATATGATATATATGATTGATATATATATATGATTGATATATATGATATATATAATTGATATATATGATATATATGATTGATATATATGATTGATATATATGATATATATGATTGATATATATGATATATACGATTGATATATATGATATATATGATTGATATATATGATATATATGATTGATATATATGATATATATGATTGATATATATATGATTGATATATATATGATTGATATATATGATATATATGATTGATATATATGATATATATGATTGATATATATGATATATATGATTGATATATATGATATATATGATTGATATATATGATATATATGGTTGATATATATATGATTGATATATATGATATAAATGATTGATATATATGATATATATGATTGATATATATGATATATATGACTGATATATATACGATTGATATATATATGATATATATGATTGATATATATACGATTGATATATATGATATATATGATTGATATATATACGATTGATATATATGATATATATGATTGATATATATATGATATATATGATTGATATATATACGATTGATATATATGATATATATGATTGATATATATACGATTGATATATATGATATATATGATTGATATATATATATATACGATTGATATATGTGATATATATGATTGATATATACGCGATTGATATATATGATATATATGATTGATATATATACGATTGATATATATGATATATATGATTGATATATATACGATTGATATATATGATATATATGATTGATATATATGATATATATGATATATATGATTGATATATGTATGATTGATATATATGATATATATGATTGATATATATGATATATATGATTGATATATGTGATATATATGATATATATGATTGATATATATGATATATATGATATATATGATTGATATATATGATATATATGATATATATGATTGATATATATGATATATATTATTGATATATATGATATATATGATTGATATATATGATACATATGATTGATATATGTGATATATGTGATTGATATATATGATATATATGATTGATATATATGATATATACGATTGATATATATAATATATATGATTGATATATATGATATATATGATTGATATATATGATATATACGATTGATATATATATGATTGATATATATATGATTGATATATATGATATATATGATTGATATATATATGATTGATATATATGATATATATGGTTGATATATATATGATTGATATATATGATATATATGATTGATATATATGACATATATGATTGATATATATGACATATATGATTGATATATATGATATATATGATTGATATATATGATACATATGATTGATATATATGATATATAGGATGGATATATAAATGATTGATATATATATGATTGATATATATGATATATATGATTGATATATATATGATTGATATATATGATATATATGATTGATATATATATATGATTGATATATATGATATATATGATTGATATATATGATTGATATATATGATATATATGATTGATATATATGATATATATGATTGATATATATGATATATATGATTGATATATATTTAATATATGATTGATATATATGATATATATGATTGATATATGTGATATATGTGATTGATATATATGATATATATGATTGATATATATGATATATATCATTGATATATATCATTGATATATATGATTGATATATATGATATATATGATTGATATATATGATATATATGATTGATATATATGATATATATGATTGATATATATGATATATATGATTGATATATATGATTGATATATATGATATATATTATTGATATATATGATATATATGATTGATATATATGATATATATGATTGATATATGTGATATATGTGATTGATATATATGATATATATGATTGATATATATGATATATACGATTGATATATATGATATATATGATTGATATATATGATATATATGATTGATATATATGATATATATGATTGATATATATATGATTGATATATATGATATATATGATTGATATATATGATATATATGATTGATATATATTATATATATGATTGATATATATGATATATATGATTGATATATATTATATATATGATTGATATATATGATATATATTATTGATATATATGATATATATTATTGATATATATGGTATATATGATTGATATATATGATATATATGATTGATATATATATGATTGATATATATGATATTGTTACATCCGGCCTTCACCTGGTCCCCTTTTCCGTTGTCAATAAGCGAGAAATGCTGATGCATTTCACAACATTGTTATGAGAGCGAGTGTAACTGACACCGCCGAGCTGATGTAAGAAAATAACAGATAAGCGTTTTCCTTTTGGGTATTACGAAGAATGACCCAAAAGGAATATTATAAAGAGCAGGCGAGCCAATCGATCGACGGTCTTTTGTTGGAGTCATTTAGAGTCGTTAGAGTCCTGTAAATCAGGCTCAGCCACCCGGAGATCAGAGCGAATCTCTGACCATCGCCGCGACGCGAGAATTGTAACATCGTAACAGTGAGGGCGTAACGCGTAGCAACGGAATATCGCGTAAAGAGTCGAGGGGAATAGTTAAGAATTCCGCGCAGTTCGAATCCGCCATCTCTTGACCGCGTAGAGTGACTCCGCGAAGTACAAAGTAGAGAAGTGCGCGAGACGAAGGAACTAGCAACGCGAAGCAACCCCGAGCGACCCGCGACCGGCTACACAGCCGAGGTGGCGTCCGCAACTTTATACTCACAAACCTAAGAAGAAGGGGTTGGTATGTAAACAACGAACTACCACATACATTTACAATTGTTAAACCCAAACAAGCAATACAATTCACTTTCCATCCTCCCCTTCCCTTATTTATAAGAGAAAGTTTACTCAAGGTGTGCTTTAGCACTTTAAAAGAGCAAGAACCCCTAAGGGTGATCTCTGCCGCTCGAGGTCACCACCGTGTAGTTAGGACGTAACAATATATATGATTGATATATATATGATTGATATATATGATATATATGAATGATATATATGATATATACGATTGATATATATGATATATATGATTGATATATATATGATTGATATATATAATATATATGATTGATATATATATGATTGATATATATGATATATATGATTGATATATATGATATAAATGATTGATATATATGATATATATGATTGATATATATATGATTGATATATATATGATTGATATATATGATATATATGACTGATATATATATGATTGATATATATGATATATATGGTTGATATATATATATGATTGATATATATGATATATATGATTGATACATATATGATTGATATATATGATATATATGATTGATATATATATGATTGATATATATGATATATATGATTGATATATATACGATTGATATATATGATATATATGATTGATATATATATGACTGATATATATATAATATATATGATTGATATATATATGATTGATATATATGATATATATGATTGATATATATGATATATATGATATATATGATTGATATATATGATATATATTATTGATATATATGATATATATGATTGATATATATGATATATATGATTGATATATATGATATATATGATATATATGATATATATGATTGATATATATGATATATATTATTGATATATATGATATATATGATTGATATATATGATATATATGATTGATATATGTGATATATGTGATTGATATATATGATATATATGATATATACGATTGATATATATGATATATATGATTGATATATATGATATATATGATTGATATATATGATATATATGATTGATATATATATGATTGATATATATGATATATATGATTGATATATATGATATATATGGTTGATATATATATGATTGATATATATGATATATATGATTGATATATATGACATACATGATTGATATATATACGATTGATATATATGATATATATGGTTGATATATATATGATTGGTATATATGATATATATGATTGATATATATATATATATATATATATATATATATGATTGATATATATGATATATATGATTGATATATATGATATATATGATTGATATATATATATGATTCATATATATGATATATATGATTGATATATTTATGATTCATATATATGATATATATGATTGATATATATATGATTGATATATATGATATATATGATTGATATATATATGATTGATATATATGATATATACGATTGATATATATGATATATATGGTTGATATATATATGATTGATATATATTATATATATGATTGATATATATGATATATATTATTGATATATATGATATATATTATTGATATATATGATATATATGATTGATATATATGATATATATGATTGATATATATATGATTGATATATATGATATTGTTACATCCGGCCTTCACCTGGTCCCCTTTTCCGTTGTCAATAAGCGAGAAATGCTGATGCATTTCACAACATTGTTATGAGAGCGAGTGTAACTGACACCGCCGAGCTGATGTAAGAAAATAACAGATAAGCGTTTTCCTTTTGGGTATTACGAAGAATGACCCAAAAGGAATATTATAAAGAGCAGGCGAGCCAATCGATCGTCGGTCTTTTGTTGGAGTCATTTAGAGTCGTTAGAGTCCTGTAAATCAGGCTCAGCCACCCGGAGATCAGAGCGAATCTCTGACCATCGCCGCGACGCGAGAATTGTAACATCGTAACAGTGAGGGCGTAACGCGTAGCAACGGAATATCGCGTAAAGAGTCGAGGGGAATAGTTAAGAATTCCGCGCAGTTCGAATCCGCCATCTCTTGACCGCGTAGAGTGACTCCGCGAAGTACAAAGTAGAGAAGTGCGCGAGACGAAGGAACTAGCAACGCGAAGCAACCCCGAGCGACCCGCGACCGGCTACACAGCCGAGGTGGCGTCCGCAACTTTATACTCACAAACCTAAGAAGAAGGGGTTGGTATGTAAACAACGAACTACCACATACATTTACAATTGTTAAACCCAAACAAGCAATACAGTTCACTTTCCATCCTCCCCTTCCCTTATTTATAAGAGAAAGTTTACTCAAGGTGTGCTTTAGCACTTTAAAAGAGCAAGAACCCCTAAGGGTGATCTCTGCCGCTCGAGGTCACCACCGTGTAGTTAGGACGTAACAATATATATGATTGATATATATATGATTGATATATATGATATATATGAATGATATATATGATATATACGATTGATATATATGATATATATGATTGATATATATATGATTGATATATATAATATACATGATTGATATATATATGATTGATATATATGATATATATGATTGATATATATGATATATATGATTGATATATATGATATATATGATTGATATATATATGATTGATATATATATGATTGATATATATGATACATATGATTGATATATATATGATTGATATATATGATATATATGGTTGATATATATATGATTGATATATATGATATATATGATTGATATATATGATATATATGATTGATATATATGATATATATGATTGATATATATGATATATATGATTGATATATATGATATATATGATTGATATATATGATATATATGATTGATATATATATGATTGATATATATGATATATATGATTGATATATATATATATATGATTGGTATATATGATATATATGATTGATATATATGATACATATGATTGATATATATGATATATAGGATGGATATATAAATGATTGATATATATATGATTGATATATATGATATATATGATTGATATATATATGATTGATATATATGATATATATGATTGATATATATATATGATTGATATATATGATATATATAATTGATATATATGATATATATGATTGATATATATGATATATATGATTGATATATATGATTGATATATATGATATATATGATTGATATATATGATATATACGATTGATATATATGATATATATGATTGATATATATGATATATATGATTGATATATATGATATATATGATTGATATATATATGATTGATATATATATGATTGATATATATGATATATATGATTGATATATATGATATATATGATTGATATATATGATATATATGGTTGATATATATATGATTGATATATATGATATATATGATTGATATATATGATATATATGATTGATATATATGATATATATGACTGATATATATACGATTGATATATATATGATATATATGATTGATATATATACGATTGATATATATGATATATATGATTGATATATATACGATTGATATATATGATATATATGATTGATATATATATGATATATATGATTGATATATATACGATTGATATATATGATATATATGATTGATATATATACGATTGATACATATGATATATATGATTGATATATATATATATACGATTGATATATGTGATATATATGATTGATATATACGCGATTGATATATATGATATATATGATTGATATATATACGATTGATATATATGATATATATGATTGATATATATACGATTGATATATATGATATATATGATTGATATATATGATATATATGATATATATGATTGATATATGTATGATTGATATATATGATATATATGATTGATATATGTGATATATATGATATATATGATTGATATATATGATATATATGATATATATGATTGATATATATGATATATATGATATATATGATTGATATATATGATATATATGATATATATGATTGATATATATGATATATATTATTGATATATATGATATATATGATTGATATATATGATACATATGATTGATATATGTGATATATGTGATTGATATATATGATATATATGATTGATATATATGATATATACGATTGATATATATAATATATATGATTGATATATATGATATATATGATTGATATATATGATATATATGATTGATATATATATGATTGATATATATATGATTGATATATATGATATATATGATTGATATATATATGATTGATATATATGATATATATGGTTGATATATATATGATTGATATATATGATATATATGATTGATATATATGACATATATGATTGATATATATGACATATATGATTGATATATATGATATATATGATTGATATATATGATACATATGATTGATATATATGATATATAGGATGGATATATAAATGATTGATATATATATGATTGATATATATGATATATATGATTGATATATATATGATTGATATATATGATATATATGATTGATATATATATATGATTGATATATATGATATATATGATTGATATATATGATATATATGATTGATATATATGATATATATGATTGATATATATGATATATATCATTGATATATATCATTGATATATATGATTGATATATATGATATATATGATTGATATATATATGATATATATGATTGATATATATGATATATATGATTGATATATATGATATATATGATTGATATATATGATTGATATATATGATATATATTATTGATATATATGATATATATGATTGATATATATGATATATATGATTGATATATGTGATATATGTGATTGATATATATGATATATATGATTGATATATATGATATATACGATTGATATATATGATATATATGATTGATATATATGATATATATGATTGATATATATGATATATATGATTGATATATATATGATTGATATATATGATATATATGATTGATATATATGATATATATGATTGATATATATTATATATATGATTGATATATATGATATATATGATTGATATATATTATATATATGATTGATATATATGATATATATTATTGATATATATGATATATATTATTGATATATATGGTATATATGATTGATATATATGATATATATGATTGATATATATATGATTGATATATATGATATTGTTACATCCGGCCTTCACCTGGTCCCCTTTTCCGTTGTCAATAAGCGAGAAATGCTGATGCATTTCACAACATTGTTATGAGAGCGAGTGTAACTGACACCGCCGAGCTGATGTAAGAAAATAACAGATAAGCGTTTTCCTTTTGGGTATTACGAAGAATGACCCAAAAGGAATATTATAAAGAGCAGGCGAGCCAATCGATCGACGGTCTTTTGTTGGAGTCATTTAGAGTCGTTAGAGTCCTGTAAATCAGGCTCAGCCACCCGGAGATCAGAGCGAATCTCTGACCATCGCCGCGACGCGAGAATTGTAACATCGTAACAGTGAGGGCGTAACGCGTAGCAACGGAATATCGCGTAAAGAGTCGAGGGGAATAGTTAAGAATTCCGCGCAGTTCGAATCCGCCATCTCTTGACCGCGTAGAGTGACTCCGCGAAGTACAAAGTAGAGAAGTGCGCGAGACGAAGGAACTAGCAACGCGAAGCAACCCCGAGCGACCCGCGACCGGCTACACAGCCGAGGTGGCGTCCGCAACTTTATACTCACAAACCTAAGAAGAAGGGGTTGGTATGTAAACAACGAACTACCACATACATTTACAATTGTTAAACCCAAACAAGCAATACAATTCACTTTCCATCCTCCCCTTCCCTTATTTATAAGAGAAAGTTTACTCAAGGTGTGCTTTAGCACTTTAAAAGAGCAAGAACCCCTAAGGGTGATCTCTGCCGCTCGAGGTCACCACCGTGTAGTTAGGACGTAACAATATATATGATTGATATATATATGATTGATATATATGATATATATGAATGATATATATGATATATACGATTGATATATATGATATATATGATTGATATATATATGATTGATATATATAATATATATGATTGATATATATGATATATATGATTGATATATATGATATAAATGATTGATATATATGATATATATGATTGATATATATATGATTGATATATATATGATTGATATATATGATATATATGATTGATATATATGATATATATGATTGATATATATATGATTGATATATATGATATATATGATTGATATATATATGATTGATATATATGATATATATGGTTGATATATATATGATTGATATATATGATATATATGATTGATATATATTATATATATGATTGATATATATGATATATATTATTGATATATATGATATATATTATTGATATATATGATATATATGATTGATATATATGATATATATGATTGATATATATATATGATTGATATATATGATATTGTTACATCCGGCCTTCACCTGGTCCCCTTTTCCGTTGTCAATAAGCGAGAAATGCTGATGCATTTCACAACATTGTTATGAGAGCGAGTGTAACTGACACCGCCGAGCTGATGTAAGAAAATAACAGATAAGCGTTTTCCTTTTGGGTATTACGAAGAATGACCCAAAAGGAATATTATAAAGAGCAGGCGAGCCAATCGATCGTCGGTCTTTTGTTGGAGTCATTTAGAGTCGTTAGAGTCCTGTAAATCAGGCTCAGCCACCCGGAGATCAGAGCGAATCTCTGACCATCGCCGCGACGCGAGAATTGTAACATCGTAACAGTGAGGGCGTAACGCGTAGCAACGGAATATCGCGTAAAGAGTCGAGGGGAATAGTTAAGAATTCCGCGCAGTTCGAATCCGCCATCTCTTGACCGCGTAGAGTGACTCCGCGAAGTACAAAGTAGAGAAGTGCGCGAGACGAAGGAACTAGCAACGCGAAGCAACCCCGAGCGACCCGCGACCGGCTACACAGCCGAGGTGGCGTCCGCAACTTTATACTCACAAACCTAAGAAGAAGGGGTTGGTATGTAAACAACGAACTACCACATACATTTACAATTGTTAAACCCAAACAAGCAATACAGTTCACTTTCCATCCTCCCCTTCCCTTATTTATAAGAGAAAGTTTACTCAAGGTGTGCTTTAGCACTTTAAAAGAGCAAGAACCCCTAAGGGTGATCTCTGCCGCTCGAGGTCACCACCGTGTAGTTAGGACGTAACAATATATATGATTGATATATATATGATTGATATATATGATATATATGAATGATATATATGATATATACGATTGATATATATGATATATATGATTGATATATATATGATTGATATATATAATATACATGATTGATATATATATGATTGATATATATGATATATATGATTGATATATATGATATATATGATTGATATATATGATATATATGATTGATATATATGATATATATGATTGATATATATATGATTGATATATATATGATTGATATATATGATACATATGATTGATATATATATGATTGATATATATGATATATATGGTTGATATATATATGATTGATATATATGATATATATGATTGATATATATGATATATATGATTGATATATATGATATATATGATTGATATATATGATATATATGATTGATATATATGATATATATGATTGATATATATGATATATATGATTGATATATATATGATTGATATATATGATATATATGATTGATATATATATATATATATGATTGGTATATATGATATATATGATTGATATATATGATACATATGATTGATATATATGATATATAGGATGGATATATAAATGATTGATATATATATGATTGATATATATGATATATATGATTGATATATATATGATTGATATATATGATATATATGATTGATATATATATATGATTGATATATATGATATATATAATTGATATATATGATATATATGATTGATATATATGATATATATGATTGATATATATGATTGATATATATGATATATATGATTGATATATATGATATATACGATTGACATATATGATATATATGATTGATATATATGATATATATGATTGATATATATGATATATATGATTGATATATATATGATTGATATATATGATATATATGATTGATATATATATGATTGATATATATATGATTGATATATATGATATATATGATTGATATATATGATATATATGATTGATATATATGATATATATGGTTGATATATATATGATTGATATATATGATATATATGATTGATATATATGATATATATGATTGATATATATGATATATATGACTGATATATATACGATTGATATATATATGATATATATGATTGATATATATACGATTGATATATATGATATATATGATTGATATATATACGATTGATATATATGATATATATGATTGATATATATATGATATATATGATTGATATATATACGATTGATATATATGATATATATGATTGATATATATACGATTGATATATATGATATATATGATTGATATATATATATATATATACGATTGATATATGTGATATATATGATTGATATATACGCGATTGATATATATGATATATATGATTGATATATATACGATTGATATATATGATATATATGATTGATATATATACGATTGATATATATGATATATATGATTGATATATATGATATATATGATATATATGATTGATATATGTATGATTGATATATATGATATATATGATTGATATATGTGATATATATGATATATATGATTGATATATATGATATATATGATATATATGATTGATATATATGATATATATGATATATATGATTGATATATATGATATATATGATATATATGATTGATATATATGATATATATTATTGATATATATGATATATATGATTGATATATATGATACATATGATTGATATATGTGATATATGTGATTGATATATATGATATATATGATTGATATATATGATATATACGATTGATATATATAATATATATGATTGATATATATGATATATATGATTGATATATATGATATATATGATTGATATATATGATATATATGATTGATATATATATGATTGATATATATATGATTGATATATATGATATATATGATTGATATATATATGATTGATATATATGATATATATGGTTGATATATATATGATTGATATATATGATATATATGATTGATATATATGACATATATGATTGATATATATGACATATATGATTGATATATATGATATATATGATTGATATATATGATACATATGATTGATATATATGATATATAGGATGGATATATAAATGATTGATATATATATGATTGATATATATGATATATATGATTGATATATATATGATTGATATATATGATATATATGATTGATATATATATATATGATTGATATATATGATATATATGATTGATATATATGATATATATGATTGATATATATGATTGATATATATGATATATATGATTGATATATATGATATATATGATTGATATATATGATATATATGATTGATATATATTTAATATATGATTGATATATATGATATATATGATTGATATATGTGATATATGTGATTGATATATATGATATATATGATTGATATATATGATATATATCATTGATATATATCATTGATATATATGATTGATATATATGATATATATGATTGATATATATATGATATATATGATTGATATATATGATATATATGATTGATATATATGATATATATGATTGATATATATGATTGATATATATGATATATATTATTGATATATATGATATATATGATTGATATATATGATATATATGATTGATATATGTGATATATGTGATTGATATATATGATATATATGATTGATATATATGATATATACGATTGATATATATGATATATATGATTGATATATATGATATATATGATTGATATATATGATATATATGATTGATATATATATGATTGATATATATGATATATATGATTGATATATATGATATATATGATTGATATATATTATATATATGATTGATATATATGATATATATGATTGATATATATTATATATATGATTGATATATATGATATATATTATTGATATATATGATATATATTATTGATATATATGGTATATATGATTGATATATATGATATATATGATTGATATATATATGATTGATATATATGATATTGTTACATCCGGCCTTCACCTGGTCCCCTTTTCCGTTGTCAATAAGCGAGAAATGCTGATGCATTTCACAACATTGTTATGAGAGCGAGTGTAACTGACACCGCCGAGCTGATGTAAGAAAATAACAGATAAGCGTTTTCCTTTTGGGTATTACGAAGAATGACCCAAAAGGAATATTATAAAGAGCAGGCGAGCCAATCGATCGACGGTCTTTTGTTGGAGTCATTTAGAGTCGTTAGAGTCCTGTAAATCAGGCTCAGCCACCCGGAGATCAGAGCGAATCTCTGACCATCGCCGCGACGCGAGAATTGTAACATCGTAACAGTGAGGGCGTAACGCGTAGCAACGGAATATCGCGTAAAGAGTCGAGGGGAATAGTTAAGAATTCCGCGCAGTTCGAATCCGCCATCTCTTGACCGCGTAGAGTGACTCCGCGAAGTACAAAGTAGAGAAGTGCGCGAGACGAAGGAACTAGCAACGCGAAGCAACCCCGAGCGACCCGCGACCGGCTACACAGCCGAGGTGGCGTCCGCAACTTTATACTCACAAACCTAAGAAGAAGGGGTTGGTATGTAAACAACGAACTACCACATACATTTACAATTGTTAAACCCAAACAAGCAATACAATTCACTTTCCATCCTCCCCTTCCCTTATTTATAAGAGAAAGTTTACTCAAGGTGTGCTTTAGCACTTTAAAAGAGCAAGAACCCCTAAGGGTGATCTCTGCCGCTCGAGGTCACCACCGTGTAGTTAGGACGTAACAATATATATGATTGATATATATATGATTGATATATATGATATATATGAATGATATATATGATATATACGATTGATATATATGATATATATGATTGATATATATATGATTGATATATATAATATATATGATTGATATATATGATATATATGATTGATATATATGATATAAATGATTGATATATATGATATATATGATTGATATATATATGATTGATATATATATGATTGATATATATGATATATATGACTGATATATATATGATTGATATATATGATATATATGGTTGATATATATATATGATTGATATATATGATATATATGATTGATACATATATGATTGATATATATGATATATATGATTGATATATATATGATTGATATATATGATATATATGATTGATATATATACGATTGATATATATGATATATATGATTGATATATATATGACTGATATATATAATATATATGATTGATATATATATGATTGATATATATGATATATATGATTGATATATATGATATATATGATATATATGATTGATATATATGATATATATTATTGATATATATGATATATATGATTGATATATATGATATATATGATTGATATATATGATATATATGATATATATGATATATATGATTGATATATATGATATATATTATTGATATATATGATATATATGATTGATATATATGATATATATGATTGATATATGTGATATATGTGATTGATATATATGATATATATGGTTGATATATATATGATTGATATATATGATATATATGATTGATATATATTATATATATGATTGATATATATGATATATATTATTGATATATATGATATATATTATTGATATATATGATATATATGATTGATATATATGATATATATGATTGATATATATATATGATTGATATATATGATATTGTTACATCCGGCCTTCACCTGGTCCCCTTTTCCGTTGTCAATAAGCGAGAAATGCTGATGCATTTCACAACATTGTTATGAGAGCGAGTGTAACTGACACCGCCGAGCTGATGTAAGAAAATAACAGATAAGCGTTTTCCTTTTGGGTATTACGAAGAATGACCCAAAAGGAATATTATAAAGAGCAGGCGAGCCAATCGATCGTCGGTCTTTTGTTGGAGTCATTTAGAGTCGTTAGAGTCCTGTAAATCAGGCTCAGCCACCCGGAGATCAGAGCGAATCTCTGACCATCGCCGCGACGCGAGAATTGTAACATCGTAACAGTGAGGGCGTAACGCGTAGCAACGGAATATCGCGTAAAGAGTCGAGGGGAATAGTTAAGAATTCCGCGCAGTTCGAATCCGCCATCTCTTGACCGCGTAGAGTGACTCCGCGAAGTACAAAGTAGAGAAGTGCGCGAGACGAAGGAACTAGCAACGCGAAGCAACCCCGAGCGACCCGCGACCGGCTACACAGCCGAGGTGGCGTCCGCAACTTTATACTCACAAACCTAAGAAGAAGGGGTTGGTATGTAAACAACGAACTACCACATACATTTACAATTGTTAAACCCAAACAAGCAATACAGTTCACTTTCCATCCTCCCCTTCCCTTATTTATAAGAGAAAGTTTACTCAAGGTGTGCTTTAGCACTTTAAAAGAGCAAGAACCCCTAAGGGTGATCTCTGCCGCTCGAGGTCACCACCGTGTAGTTAGGACGTAACAATATATATGATTGATATATATATGATTGATATATATGATATATATGAATGATATATATGATATATACGATTGATATATATGATATATATGATTGATATATATATGATTGATATATATAATATACATGATTGATATATATATGATTGATATATATGATATATATGATTGATATATATGATATATATGATTGATATATATGATATATATGATTGATATATATGATATATATGATTGATATATATATGATTGATATATATATGATTGATATATATGATACATATGATTGATATATATATGATTGATATATATGATATATATGGTTGATATATATATGATTGATATATATGATATATATGATTGATATATATGATATATATGATTGATATATATGATATATATGATTGATATATATGATATATATGATTGATATATATGATATATATGATTGATATATATGATATATATGATTGATATATATATGATTGATATATATGATATATATGATTGATATATATATATATATGATTGGTATATATGATATATATGATTGATATATATGATACATATGATTGATATATATGATATATAGGATGGATATATAAATGATTGATATATATATGATTGATATATATGATATATATGATTGATATATATATGATTGATATATATGATATATATGATTGATATATATATATGATTGATATATATGATATATATAATTGATATATATGATATATATGATTGATATATATGATATATATGATTGATATATATGATTGATATATATGATATATATGATTGATATATATGATATATACGATTGATATATATGATATATATGATTGATATATATGATATATATGATTGATATATATGATATATATGATTGATATATATATGATTGATATATATGATATATATGATTGATATATATATGATTGATATATATATGATTGATATATATGATATATATGATTGATATATATGATATATATGATTGATATATATGATATATATGGTTGATATATATATGATTGATATATATGATATATATGATTGATATATATGATATATATGATTGATATATATGATATATATGACTGATATATATACGATTGATATATATATGATATATATGATTGATATATATACGATTGATATATATGATATATATGATTGATATATATACGATTGATATATATGATATATATGATTGATATATATATGATATATATGATTGATATATATACGATTGATATATATGATATATATGATTGATATATATACGATTGATATATATGATATATATGATTGATATATATATATATATACGATTGATATATGTGATATATATGATTGATATATACGCGATTGATATATATGATATATATGATTGATATATATACGATTGATATATATGATATATATGATTGATATATATACGATTGATATATATGATATATATGATTGATATATATGATATATATGATATATATGATTGATATATGTATGATTGATATATATGATATATATGATTGATATATATACGATTGATATATATGATATATATGATTGATATATATGATATATATGATATATATGATTGATATATGTATGATTGATATATATGATATATATGATTGATATATGTGATATATATGATATATATGATTGATATATATGATATATATGATATATATGATTGATATATATGATATATATGATATATATGATATATATGATATATATGATTGATATATATGATATATATTATTGATATATATGATATATATGATTGATATATATGATACATATGATTGATATATGTGATATATGTGATTGATATATATGATATATATGATTGATATATATGATATATACGATTGATATATATAATATATATGATTGATATATATGATATATATGATTGATATATATGATATATATGATTGATATATATGATATATATGATTGATATATATATGATTGATATATATATGATTGATATATATGATATATATGATTGATATATATATGATTGATATATATGATATATATGGTTGATATATATATGATTGATATATATGATATATATGATTGATATATATGACATATATGATTGATATATATGACATATATGATTGATATATATGATATATATGATTGATATATATGATACATATGATTGATATATATGATATATAGGATGGATATATAAATGATTGATATATATATGATTGATATATATGATATATATGATTGATATATATATGATTGATATATATGATATATATGATTGATATATATATATATGATTGATATATATGATATATATGATTGATATATATGATATATATGATTGATATATATGATTGATATATATGATATATATGATTGATATATATGATATATATGATTGATATATATGATATATATGATTGATATATATTTAATATATGATTGATATATATGATATATATGATTGATATATGTGATATATGTGATTGATATATATGATATATATGATTGATATATATGATATATATCATTGATATATATCATTGATATATATGATTGATATATATGATATATATGATTGATATATATATGATATATATGATTGATATATATGATATATATGATTGATATATATGATATATATGATTGATATATATGATTGATATATATGATATATATTATTGATATATATGATATATATGATTGATATATATGATATATATGATTGATATATGTGATATATGTGATTGATATATATGATATATATGATTGATATATATGATATATACGATTGATATATATGATATATATGATTGATATATATGATATATATGATTGATATATATGATATATATGATTGATATATATATGATTGATATATATGATATATATGATTGATATATATGATATATATGATTGATATATATTATATATATGATTGATATATATGATATATATGATTGATATATATTATATATATGATTGATATATATGATATATATTATTGATATATATGATATATATTATTGATATATATGGTATATATGATTGATATATATGATATATATGATTGATATATATATGATTGATATATATGATATTGTTACATCCGGCCTTCACCTGGTCCCCTTTTCCGTTGTCAATAAGCGAGAAATGCTGATGCATTTCACAACATTGTTATGAGAGCGAGTGTAACTGACACCGCCGAGCTGATGTAAGAAAATAACAGATAAGCGTTTTCCTTTTGGGTATTACGAAGAATGACCCAAAAGGAATATTATAAAGAGCAGGCGAGCCAATCGATCGACGGTCTTTTGTTGGAGTCATTTAGAGTCGTTAGAGTCCTGTAAATCAGGCTCAGCCACCCGGAGATCAGAGCGAATCTCTGACCATCGCCGCGACGCGAGAATTGTAACATCGTAACAGTGAGGGCGTAACGCGTAGCAACGGAATATCGCGTAAAGAGTCGAGGGGAATAGTTAAGAATTCCGCGCAGTTCGAATCCGCCATCTCTTGACCGCGTAGAGTGACTCCGCGAAGTACAAAGTAGAGAAGTGCGCGAGACGAAGGAACTAGCAACGCGAAGCAACCCCGAGCGACCCGCGACCGGCTACACAGCCGAGGTGGCGTCCGCAACTTTATACTCACAAACCTAAGAAGAAGGGGTTGGTATGTAAACAACGAACTACCACATACATTTACAATTGTTAAACCCAAACAAGCAATACAATTCACTTTCCATCCTCCCCTTCCCTTATTTATAAGAGAAAGTTTACTCAAGGTGTGCTTTAGCACTTTAAAAGAGCAAGAACCCCTAAGGGTGATCTCTGCCGCTCGAGGTCACCACCGTGTAGTTAGGACGTAACAATATATATGATTGATATATATATGATTGATATATATGATATATATGAATGATATATATGATATATACGATTGATATATATGATATATATGATTGATATATATATGATTGATATATATAATATATATGATTGATATATATGATATATATGATTGATATATATGATATAAATGATTGATATATATGATATATATGATTGATATATATATGATTGATATATATATGATTGATATATATGATATATATGACTGATATATATATGATTGATATATATGATATATATGGTTGATATATATATATGATTGATATATATGATATATATGATTGATACATATATGATTGATATATATGATATATATGATTGATATATATATGATTGATATATATGATATATATGATTGATATATATACGATTGATATATATGATATATATGATTGATATATATATGACTGATATATATAATATATATGATTGATATATATATGATTGATATATATGATATATATGATTGATATATATGATATATATGATATATATGATTGATATATATGATATATATTATTGATATATATGATATATATGATTGATATATATGATATATATGATTGATATATATGATATATATGATATATATGATATATATGATTGATATATATGATATATATTATTGATATATATGATATATATGATTGATATATATGATATATATGATTGATATATGTGATATATGTGATTGATATATATGATATATATGATATATACGATTGATATATATGATATATATGATTGATATATATGATATATATGATTGATATATATGATATATATGATTGATATATATATGATTGATATATATGATATATATGATTGATATATATGATATATATGGTTGATATATATATGATTGATATATATGATATATATGATTGATATATATGACATATATGATTGATATATATACGATTGATATATATGATATATATGGTTGATATATATATGATTGGTATATATGATATATATGATTGATATATATATATATATATATGATTGATATATATGATATATATGATTGATATATATATATATGATTCATATATATGATATATATGATTGATATATTTATGATTCATATATATGATATATATGATTGATATATATATGATTGATATATATGATATATATGATTGATATATATGATATATATGATTGATATATATATGATTGATATATATGATATATATGATTGATATATATGATATATATGATTGATATATATGACATATATGATTGATATATATGATATATATGATTGATATATATGATACATATGATTGATATATATGATATATAGGATGGATATATAAATGATTGATATATATATGATTGATATATATGATATATATGATTGATATATATATGATTGATATATATGATATATATGATTGATATATATATATGATTGATATATATGATATATATGATTGATATATATGATATATATGATTGATATATATGATTGATATATATGATATATATGATTGATATATATGATATATATGATATATATGATTGATATATATGATATATATGATTGATATATATGATATATATGATTGATATATATTATATATATGATTGATATATATGATATATATGATTGATATATATGATATATGTGATTGATATATATGATATATATGATTGATATATATGATATATATGATTGATATATATGATATATATGATTGATATATATGATATATATGATTGATGTATATGATATATATGATTGATATATATGATATATATGATTGATATATATGATATATATGATTGATATATATGATTGATATATATGATATATATTATTGATATATATGATATATATGATTGATATATATGATATATATGATTGATATATGTGATATATGTGATTGATATATATGATATATATGATTGATATATATGATATATACGATTGATATATATGATATATATGATTGATATATATGATATATATGATTGATATATATGATATATATGATTGATATATATGATATATATGATTGATATATATATGATTGATATATATGATATATATGATTGATATATATATGATTGATATATATGATATATATGATTGATATATATGATATATATGATTGATATATATTATATATATGATTGATATATATGATATATATGATTGATATATATTATATATATGATTGATATATATGATATATATTATTGATATATATGATATATATTATTGATATATATGATATATATTATTGATATATATGATATATATGATTGATATATATGATATATATGATTGATATATATATGATTGATATATATGATATTGTTACATCCGGCCTTCACCTGGTCCCCTTTTCCGTTGTCAATAAGCGAGAAATGCTGATGCATTTCACAACATTGTTATGAGAGCGAGTGTAACTGACACCGCCGAGCTGATGTAAGAAAATAACAGATAAGCGTTTTCCTTTTGGGTATTACGAAGAATGACCCAAAAGGAATATTATAAAGAGCAGGCGAGCCAATCGATCGACGGTCTTTTGTTGGAGTCATTTAGAGTCGTTAGAGTCCTGTAAATCAGGCTCAGCCACCCGGAGATCAGAGCGAATCTCTGACCATCGCCGCGACGCGAGAATTGTAACATCGTAACAGTGAGGGCGTAACGCGTAGCAACGGAATATCGCGTAAAGAGTCGAGGGGAATAGTTAAGAATTCCGCGCAGTTCGAATCCGCCATCTCTTGACCGCGTAGAGTGACTCCGCGAAGTACAAAGTAGAGAAGTGCGCGAGACGAAGGAACTAGCAACGCGAAGCAACCCCGAGCGACCCGCGACCGGCTACACAGCCGAGGTGGCGTCCGCAACTTTATACTCACAAACCTAAGAAGAAGGGGTTGGTATGTAAACAACGAACTACCACATACATTTACAATTGTTAAACCCAAACAAGCAATACAGTTCACTTTCCATCCTCCCCTTCCCTTATTTATAAGAGAAAGTTTACTCAAGGTGTGCTTTAGCACTTTAAAAGAGCAAGAACCCCTAAGGGTGATCTCTGCCGCTCGAGGTCACCACCGTGTAGTTAGGACGTAACAATATATATGATTGATATATATATGATTGATATATATGATATATATGAATGATATATATGATATATACGATTGATATATATGATATATATGATTGATATATATGATATATATGATTGATATATATATGATTGATATATATATGATTGATATATATGATATATATGATTGATATATATATGATTGATATATATGATATATATGGTTGATATATATATGATTGATATATATGATATATATGATTGATATATATGACATATATGATTGATATATATACGATTGATATATATGATATATATGGTTGATATATATATGATTGGTATATATGATATATATGATTGATATATATATATGATTGATATATATGATATATATGATTGATATATATATGATTCATATATATGATATATATGATTGATATATTTATGATTCATATATATGATATATATGATTGATATATATATGATTGATATATATGATATATATGATTGATATATATATGATTGATATATATGATATATATGATTGATATATATGATATATATGATTGATATATATGACATATATGATTGATATATATGATATATATGATTGATATATATGATACATATGATTGATATATATGATATATAGGATGGATATATAAATGATTGATATATATATGATTGATATATATGATATATATGATTGATATATATATGATTGATATATATGATATATATGATTGATATATATATATGATTGATATATATGATATATATGATTGATATATATGATATATATGATTGATATATATGATTGATATATATGATATATATGATTGATATATATGATTGATATATATGATATATATGATTGATATATATTATATATATGATTGATATATATGATATATATGATTGATATATGTGATTTATGTGATTGATATATATGATATATATGATTGATATATATGATATATATGATTGATATATATGATTGATATATATGATATATATGATTGATATATATGATATATATGATTGATATATATGATATATATGATTGATATATATGATATATATTATTGATATATATGATATATATGATTGATATATATGGTATATATGATTGATATATGTGATATATGTGATTGATATATATGATATATATGATTGATATATATGATATATACGATTGATATATATGATATATATGATTGATATATATGATATATATGATTGATATATATGATATATACGATTGATATATATATGATTGATATATATGATATATATGATTGATATATATGATTGATATATATGATATATATGATTGATATATATATGATTGATATATATGATATATATGATTGATATATATGATATATATATGATTGATATATATGATATATATGATTGATATATATTATATATATGATTGATATATATGATATATATTATTGATATATATGATATATATTATTGATATATATGATATATATGATTGATATATATGATATATATGATTGATATATATATGATTGATATATATGATATTGTTACATCCGGCCTTCACCTGGTCCCCTTTTCCGTTGTCAATAAGCGAGAAATGCTGATGCATTTCACAACATTGTTATGAGAGCGAGTGTAACTGACACCGCCGAGCTGATGTAAGAAAATAACAGATAAGCGTTTTCCTTTTGGGTATTACGAAGAATGACCCAAAAGGAATATTATAAAGAGCAGGCGAGCCAATCGATCGTCGGTCTTTTGTTGGAGTCATTTAGAGTCGTTAGAGTCCTGTAAATCAGGCTCAGCCACCCGGAGATCAGAGCGAATCTCTGACCATCGCCGCGACGCGAGAATTGTAACATCGTAACAGTGAGGGCGTAACGCGTAGCAACGGAATATCGCGTAAAGAGTCGAGGGGAATAGTTAAGAATTCCGCGCAGTTCGAATCCGCCATCTCTTGACCGCGTAGAGTGACTCCGCGAAGTACAAAGTAGAGAAGTGCGCGAGACGAAGGAACTAGCAACGCGAAGCAACCCCGAGCGACCCGCGACCGGCTACACAGCCGAGGTGGCGTCCGCAACTTTATACTCACAAACCTAAGAAGAAGGGGTTGGTATGTAAACAACGAACTACCACATACATTTACAATTGTTAAACCCAAACAAGCAATACAGTTCACTTTCCATCCTCCCCTTCCCTTATTTATAAGAGAAAGTTTACTCAAGGTGTGCTTTAGCACTTTAAAAGAGCAAGAACCCCTAAGGGTGATCTCTGCCGCTCGAGGTCACCACCGTGTAGTTAGGACGTAACAATATATATGATTGATATATATATGATTGATATATATGATATATATGAATGATATATATGATATATACGATTGATATATATGATATATATGATTGATATATATATGATTGATATATATAATATACATGATTGATATATATATGATTGATATATATGATATATATGATTGATATATATGATATATATGATTGATATATATGATATATATGATTGATATATATATGATTGATATATATATGATTGATATATATGATACATATGATTGATATATATATGATTGATATATATGATATATATGGTTGATATATATATGATTGATATATATGATATAAATGATTGATATATATGATATATATGATTGATATATATGATATATATGATTGATATATATGATATATATGATTGATATATATGATATATATGATTGATATATATGATATATATGATTGATATATATATGATTGATATATATGATATATATGATTGATATATATATATATATGATTGGTATATATGATATATATGATTGATATATATGATACATATGATTGATATATATGATATATAGGATGGATATATAAATGATTGATATATATATGATTGATATATATGATATATATGATTGATATATATATGATTGATATATATGATATATATGATTGATATATATGATATATATGATTGATATATATATATGATTGATATATATGATATATATAATTGATATATATGATATATATGATTGATATATATGATATATATGATTGATATATATGATTGATATATATGATATATATGATTGATATATATGATATATACGATTGATATATATGATATATATGATTCATATATATGATATATATGATTGATATATATGATATATATGATTGATATATATATGATTGATATATATATGATTGATATATATGATATATATGATTGATATATATGATATATATGATTGATATATATGATATATATGGTTGATATATATATGATTGATATATATGATATATATGTTTGATATATATGATATATATGATTGATATATATGATATATATGACTGATATATATACGATTGATATATATATGATATATATGATTGATATATATACGATTGATATATATGATATATATGATTGATATATATACGATTGATATATATGATATATATGATTGATATATATATGATATATATGATTGATATATATACGATTGATATATATGATATATATGATTGATATATATACGATTGATATATATGATATATATGATTGATATATATATACGATTGATATATGTGATATATATGATTGATATATACGCGATTGATATATATGATATATATGATTGATATATATACGATTGATATATATGATATATATGATTGATATATATACGATTGATATATATGATATATATGATTGATATATATGATATATATGATATATATGATTGATATATGTATGATTGATATATATGATATATATGATTGATATATGTGATATATATGATTGATATATATGATATATATGATTGATATATATGATATATATGATTGATATATATGATATATATGATATATATGATTGATATATATGATATATATGATATATATGATTGATATATATGATATATATTATTGATATATATGATATATATGATTGATATATATGATACATATGATTGATATATGTGATATATGTGATTGATATATATGATATATATGATTGATATATATGATATATACGATTGATATATATAATATATATGATTGATATATATGATATATATGATTGATATATATGATATATATGATTGATATATATGATATATATGATTGATATATATATGATTGATATATATATGATTGATATATATGATATATATGATTGATATATATATGATTGATATATATGATATATATGGTTGATATATATATGATTGATATATATGATATATATGATTGATATATATGACATATATGATTGATATATATGACATATATGATTGATATATATGATATATATGATTGATATATATGATACATATGATTGATATATATGATATATAGGATGGATATATAAATGATTGATATATATATGATTGATATATATGATATATATGATTGATATATATATGATTGATATATATGATATATATGATTGATATATATATATGATTGATATATATGATATATATGATTGATATATATGATATATATGATTGATATATATGATTGATATATATGATATATATGATTGATATATATGATATATATGATTGATATATATGATATATATGATTGATATATATTATATATATGATTGATATATATGATATATATGATTGATATATATGATATATGTGATTGATATATATGATATATATGATTGATATATATGATATATATGATTGATATATATGATATATATGATTGATGTATATGATATATATGATTGATATATATGATATATATGATTGATATATATGATATATATGATTGATATATATGATTGATATATATGATATATATTATTGATATATATGATATATATGATTGATATATATGATATATATGATTGATATATGTGATATATGTGATTGATATATATGATATATATGATTGATATATATGATATATACGATTGATATATATGATATATATGATTGATATATATGATATATATGATTGATATATATGATATATATGATTGATATATATGATATATATGATTGATATATATATGATTGATATATATGATTGATATATATGATATATATGATTGATATATATTATATATATGATTGATATATATGATATATATGATTGATATATATTATATATATGATTGATATATATGATATATATTATTGATATATATGATATATATTATTGATATATATGATATATATTATTGATATATATGATATATATGATTGATATATATGATATATATGATTGATATATATATGATTGATATATATGATATTGTTACATCCGGCCTTCACCTGGTCCCCTTTTCCGTTGTCAATAAGCGAGAAATGCTGATGCATTTCACAACATTGTTATGAGAGCGAGTGTAACTGACACCGCCGAGCTGATGTAAGAAAATAACAGATAAGCGTTTTCCTTTTGGGTATTACGAAGAATGACCCAAAAGGAATATTATAAAGAGCAGGCGAGCCAATCGATCGACGGTCTTTTGTTGGAGTCATTTAGAGTCGTTAGAGTCCTGTAAATCAGGCTCAGCCACCCGGAGATCAGAGCGAATCTCTGACCATCGCCGCGACGCGAGAATTGTAACATCGTAACAGTGAGGGCGTAACGCGTAGCAACGGAATATCGCGTAAAGAGTCGAGGGGAATAGTTAAGAATTCCGCGCAGTTCGAATCCGCCATCTCTTGACCGCGTAGAGTGACTCCGCGAAGTACAAAGTAGAGAAGTGCGCGAGACGAAGGAACTAGCAACGCGAAGCAACCCCGAGCGACCCGCGACCGGCTACACAGCCGAGGTGGCGTCCGCAACTTTATACTCACAAACCTAAGAAGAAGGGGTTGGTATGTAAACAACGAACTACCACATACATTTACAATTGTTAAACCCAAACAAGCAATACAGTTCACTTTCCATCCTCCCCTTCCCTTATTTATAAGAGAAAGTTCACTCAAGGTGTGCTTTAGCACTTTAAAAGAGCAAGAACCCCTAAGGGTGATCTCTGCCGCTCGAGGTCACCACCGTGTAGTTAGGACGTAACAATATATATGATTGATATATATATGATTGATATATATGATATATATGAATGATATATATGATATATACGATTGATATATATGATATATATGATTGATATATATGATATATATGATTGATATATATATGATTGATATATATATGATTGATATATATGATATATATGATTGATATATATATGATTGATATATATGATATATATGGTTGATATATATATGATTGATATATATGATATATATGATTGATATATATGACATATATGATTGATATATATACGATTGATATATATGATATATATGGTTGATATATATATGATTGGTATATATGATATATATGATTGATATATATATATGATTGATATATATGATATATATGATTGATATATATATGATTCATATATATGATATATATGATTGATATATTTATGATTCATATATATGATATATATGATTGATATATATATGATTGATATATATGATATATATGATTGATATATATATGATTGATATATATGATATATATGATTGATATATATGATATATATGATTGATATATATGACATATATGATTGATATATATGATATATATGATTGATATATATGATACATATGATTGATATATATGATATATAGGATGGATATATAAATGATTGATATATATATGATTGATATATATGATATATATGATTGATATATATATGATTGATATATATGATATATATGATTGATATATATATATGATTGATATATATGATATATATGATTGATATATATGATATATATGATTGATATATATGATATATATGATTGATATATATGATTGATATATATGATATATATGATTGATATATATGATATATATGATATATATGATTGATATATATTATATATATGATTGATATATATGATATATATGATTGATATATATGATATATGTGATTGATATATATGATATATATGATTGATATATATGATATATATGATTGATATATATGATATATATGATTGATATATATGATATATATGATTGATATATATGATATATATGATTGATATATATGATATATATGATTGATATATATGATTGATATATATGATATATATTATTGATATATATGATATATATGATTGATATATATGATATATATGATTGATATATGTGATATATGTGATTGATATATATGATATATATGATTGATATATATGATATATACGATTGATATATATGATATATATGATTGATATATATGATATATATGATTGATATATATGATATATATGATTGATATATATATGATTGATATATATGATATATATTATTGATATATATGATATATATGATTGATATATATGATACATATGATTGATATATGTGATATATGTGATTGATATATATGATATATATGATTGATATATATGATATATACGATTGATATATATAATATATATGATTGATATATATGATATCTATGATTGATATATATGATATATATGATTGATATATATATGATTGATATATATGATATATATGATTGATATATATATGATTGATATATATGATATATATGGTTGATATATATATGATTGATATATATGATATATATGATTGATATATATGACATATATGATTGATATATATGACATATATGATTGATATATATGATATATATGATTGATATATATGATACATATGATTGATATATATGATATATAGGATGGATATATAAATGATTGATATATATATGATTGATATATATGATATATATGATTGATATATATATGATTGATATATATGATATATATGATTGATATATATATATGATTGATATATATGATATATATGATTGATATATATGATATATATGATTGATATATATGATTGATATATATGATATATATGATTGATATATATGATATATATGATTGATATATATGATATACATGATTGATATATATTATATATATGATTGATATATATGATATATATGATTGATATATGTGATATATGTGATTGATATATATGATATATATGATTGATATATATGATATATATCATTGATATATATGATTGATATATATGATATATATGATTGATATATATGATATATATGATTGATATATATGATTGATATATATGATATATATTATTGATATATATGATATATATGATTGATATATATGATATATATGATTGATATATGTGATATATGTGATTGATATATATGATATATATGATTGATATATATGATATATACGATTGATATATATAATATATATGATTGATATATATGATATATATGATTGATATATATGATATATATGATTGATATATATATGATTGATATATATGATATATATGATTGATATATATGATATATATGATTGATATATATTATATATACGATTGATATATATGATATATATGATTGATATATATATACGATTGATATATGTGATATATATGATTGATATATACGCGATTGATATATATGATATATATGATTGATATATATACGATTGATATATATGATATATATGATTGATATATATACGATTGATATATATGATATATATGATTGATATATATGATATATATGATATATATGATTGATATATGTATGATTGATATATATGATATATATGATTGATATATGTGATATATATGATTGATATATATGATATATATGATTGATATATATGATATATATGATTGATATATATGATATATATATATATGATTGATATATATGATATATATGATATATATGATTGATATATATGATATATATTATTGATATATATGATATATATGATTGATATATATGATACATATGATTGATATATGTGATATATGTGATTGATATATATGATATATATGATTGATATATATGATATATACGATTGATATATATAATATATATGATTGATATATATGATATATTGATTGATATATATGATATATATGATTGATATATATATGATTGATATATATATGATTGATATATATGATATATATGATTGATATATATATGATTGATATATATGATATATATGGTTGATATATATATGATTGATATATATGATATATATGATTGATATATATGACATATATGATTGATATATATGACATATATGATTGATATATATGATATATATGATTGATATATATGATACATATGATTGATATATATGATATATAGGATGGATATATAAATGATTGATATATATATGATTGATATATATGATATATATGATTGATATATATATGATTGATATATATGATATATATGATTGATATATATATATGATTGATATATATGATATATATGATTGATATATATGATATATATGATTGATATATATGATTGATATATATGATATATATGATTGATATATATGATATATATGATTGATATATATGATATATATGATTGATATATATTATATATATGATTGATATATATGATATATATGATTGATATATATGATATATGTGATTGATATATATGATATATATGATTGATATATATGATATATATGATTGATATATATGATATATATGATTGATGTATATGATATATATGATTGATATATATGATATATATGATTGATATATATGATATATATGATTGATATATATGATTGATATATATGATATATATTATTGATATATATGATATATATGATTGATATATATGATATATATGATTGATATATGTGATATATGTGATTGATATATATGATATATATGATTGATATATATGATATATACGATTGATATATATGATATATATGATTGATATATATGATATATATGATTGATATATATGATATATATGATTGATATATATGATATATATGATTGATATATATATGATTGATATATATGATATATATGATTGATATATATATGATTGATATATATGATATATATGATTGATATATATGATATATATGATTGATATATATTATATATATGATTGATATATATGATATATATGATTGATATATATTATATATATGATTGATATATATGATATATATATATTGATATATATGATATATATTATTGATATATATGATATATATTATTGATATATATGATATATATGATTGATATATATGATATATATGATTGATATATATATATGATTGATATATATGATATTGTTACATCCGGCCTTCACCTGGTCCCCTTTTCCGTTGTCAATAAGCGAGAAATGCTGATGCATTTCACAACATTGTTATGAGAGCGAGTGTAACTGACACCGCCGAGCTGATGTAAGAAAATAACAGATAAGCGTTTTCCTTTTGGGTATTACGAAGAATGACCCAAAAGGAATATTATAAAGAGCAGGCGAGCCAATCGATCGACGGTCTTTTGTTGGAGTCATTTAGAGTCGTTAGAGTCCTGTAAATCAGGCTCAGCCACCCGGAGATCAGAGCGAATCTCTGACCATCGCCGCGACGCGAGAATTGTAACATCGTAACAGTGAGGGCGTAACGCGTAGCAACGGAATATCGCGTAAAGAGTCGAGGGGAATAGTTAAGAATTCCGCGCAGTTCGAATCCGCCATCTCTTGACCGCGTAGAGTGACTCCGCGAAGTACAAAGTAGAGAAGTGCGCGAGACGAAGGAAACTAGCAACGCGAAGCAACCCCGAGCGACCCGCGACCGGCTACACAGCCGAGGTGGCGTCCGCAACTTTATACTCACAAACCTAAGAAGAAGGGGTTGGTATGTAAACAACGAACTAGCACATACATTTACAATTGTTAAACCCAAACAAGCAATACAGTTCACTTTCCATCCTCCCCTTCCCTTATTTATAAGAGAAAGTTCACTCAAGGTGTGCTTTAGCACTTTAAAAGAGCAAGAACCCCTAAGGGTGATCTCTGCCGCTCGAGGTCACCACCGTGTAGTTAGGACGTAACAATATATATGATTGATATATATATGATTGATATATATGATATATATGAATGATATATATGATATATACGATTGATATATATGATATATATGATTGATATATATGATATATATCATTGATATATATGATTGATATATATGATATATATGATTGATATATATGATATATATGATTGATATATATGATTGATATATATGATATATATTATTGATATATATGATATATATGATTGATATATATGATATATATGATTGATATATGTGATATATGTGATTGATATATATGATATATATGATTGATATATATGATATATACGATTGATATATATAATATATATGATTGATATATATGATATATATGATTGATATATATGATATATATGATTGATATATATATGATTGATATATATGATATATATGATTGATATATATGATATATATGATTGATATATATTATATATACGATTGATATATATGATATATATGATTGATATATATATACGATTGATATATGTGATATATATGATTGATATATACGCGATTGATATATATGATATATATGATTGATATATATACGATTGATATATATGATATATATGATTGATATATATACGATTGATATATATGATATATATGATTGATATATATGATATATATGATATATATGATTGATATATGTATGATTGATATATATGATATATATGATTGATATATGTGATATATATGATTGATATATATGATATATATGATTGATATATATGATATATATGATTGATATATATGATATATATGATATATATGATTGATATATATGATATATATGATATATATGATTGATATATATGATATATATTATTGATATATATGATATATATGATTGATATATATGATACATATGATTGATATATGTGATATATGTGATTGATATATATGATATATATGATTGATATATATGATATATACGATTGATATATATAATATATATGATTGATATATATGATATATATGATTGATATATATGATATATATGATTGATATATATATGATTGATATATATATGATTGATATATATGATATATATGATTGATATATATATGATTGATATATATGATATATATGGTTGATATATATATGATTGATATATATGATATATATGATTGATATATATGACATATATGATTGATATATATGACATATATGATTGATATATATGATATATATGATTGATATATATGATACATATGATTGATATATATGATATATAGGATGGATATATAAATGATTGATATATATATGATTGATATATATGATATATATGATTGATATATATATGATTGATATATATGATATATATGATTGATATATATATATGATTGATATATATGATATATATGATTGATATATATGATATATATGATTGATATATATGATTGATATATATGATATATATGATTGATATATATGATATATATGATTGATATATATGATATATATGATTGATATATATTATATATATGATTGATATATATGATATATATGATTGATATATATGATATATGTGATTGATATATATGATATATATGATTGATATATATGATATATATGATTGATATATATGATATATATGATTGATGTATATGATATATATGATTGATATATATGATATATATGATTGATATATATGATATATATGATTGATATATATGATTGATATATATGATATATATTATTGATATATATGATATATATGATTGATATATATGATATATATGATTGATATATGTGATATATGTGATTGATATATATGATATATATGATTGATATATATGATATATACGATTGATATATATGATATATATGATTGATATATATGATATATATGATTGATATATATGATATATATGATTGATATATATGATATATATGATTGATATATATATGATTGATATATATGATATATATGATTGATATATATATGATTGATATATATGATATATATGATTGATATATATGATATATATGATTGATATATATTATATATATGATTGATATATATGATATATATGATTGATATATATTATATATATGATTGATATATATGATATATATTATTGATATATATGATATATATTATTGATATATATGATATATATTATTGATATATATGATATATATGATTGATATATATGATATATATGATTGATATATATATGATTGATATATATGATATTGTTACATCCGGCCTTCACCTGGTCCCCTTTTCCGTTGTCAATAAGCGAGAAATGCTGATGCATTTCACAACATTGTTATGAGAGCGAGTGTAACTGACACCGCCGAGCTGATGTAAGAAAATAACAGATAAGCGTTTTCCTTTTGGGTATTACGAAGAATGACCCAAAAGGAATATTATAAAGAGCAGGCGAGCCAATCGATCGACGGTCTTTTGTTGGAGTCATTTAGAGTCGTTAGAGTCCTGTAAATCAGGCTCAGCCACCCGGAGATCAGAGCGAATCTCTGACCATCGCCGCGACGCGAGAATTGTAACATCGTAACAGTGAGGGCGTAACGCGTAGCAACGGAATATCGCGTAAAGAGTCGAGGGGAATAGTTAAGAATTCCGCGCAGTTCGAATCCGCCATCTCTTGACCGCGTAGAGTGACTCCGCGAAGTACAAAGTAGAGAAGTGCGCGAGACGAAGGAACTAGCAACGCGAAGCAACCCCGAGCGACCCGCGACCGGCTACACAGCCGAGGTGGCGTCCGCAACTTTATACTCACAAACCTAAGAAGAAGGGGTTGGTATGTAAACAACGAACTACCACATACATTTACAATTGTTAAACCCAAACAAGCAATACAGTTCACTTTCCATCCTCCCCTTCCCTTATTTATAAGAGAAAGTTCACTCAAGGTGTGCTTTAGCACTTTAAAAGAGCAAGAACCCCTAAGGGTGATCTCTGCCGCTCGAGGTCACCACCGTGTAGTTAGGACGTAACAATATATATGATTGATATATATATGATTGATATATATGATATATATGAATGATATATATGATATATACGATTGATATATATGATATATATGATTGATATATATGATATATATGATTGATATATATATGATTGATATATATATGATTGATATATATGATATATATGATTGATATATATATGATTGATATATATGATATATATGGTTGATATATATATGATTGATATATATGATATATATGATTGATATATATGACATATATGATTGATATATATACGATTGATATATATGATATATATGGTTGATATATATATGATTGGTATATATGATATATATGATTGATATATATATATGATTGATATATATGATATATATGATTGATATATATATGATTCATATATATGATATATATGATTGATATATTTATGATTCATATATATGATATATATGATTGATATATATATGATTGATATATATGATATATATGATTGATATATATATGATTGATATATATGATATATATGATTGATATATATGATATATATGATTGATATATATGACATATATGATTGATATATATGATATATATGATTGATATATATGATACATATGATTGATATATATGATATATAGGATGGATATATAAATGATTGATATATATATGATTGATATATATGATATATATGATTGATATATATATGATTGATATATATGATATATATGATTGATATATATATATGATTGATATATATGATATATATGATTGATATATATGATATATATGATTGATATATATGATATATATGATTGATATATATGATTGATATATATGATATATATGATTGATATATATGATATATATGATATATATGATTGATATATATTATATATATGATTGATATATATGATATATATGATTGATATATATGATATATGTGATTGATATATATGATATATATGATTGATATATATGATATATATGATTGATATATATGATATATATGATTGATATATATGATATATATGATTGATATATATGATATATATGATTGATATATATGATATATATGATTGATATATATGATTGATATATATGATATATATTATTGATATATATGATATATATGATTGATATATATGATATATATGATTGATATATGTGATATATGTGATTGATATATATGATATATATGATTGATATATATGATATATACGATTGATATATATGATATATATGATTGATATATATGATATATATGATTGATATATATGATATATATGATTGATATATATGATATATATGATTGATATATATATGATTGATATATATGATATATATGATTGATATATATATGATTGATATATATGATATATATGATTGATATATATGATATATATGATTGATATATATTATATATATGATTGATATATATGATATATATGATTGATATATATTATATATATGATTGATATATATGATATATATGATTGATATATATATGATTGATATATATGATATATATGATTGATATATATACGATTGATATATATGATATATATGATTGATATATATATGACTGATATATATAATATATATGATTGATATATATATGATTGATATATATGATATATATTATTGATATATATGATATATATGATTGATATATATGATATATATTATTGATATATATGATATATATGATTGATATATATGATATATATGATTGATATATGTGATATATGTGATTGATATATATGATATATATGATTGATATATATGATATATACGATTGATATATATGATATATATGATTGATATATATGATATATATGATTGATATATATGATATATATGGTTGATATATATATGATTGATATATATGATATATATGATTGATATATATGACATATATGATTGATATATATACGATTGATATATATGATATATATGGTTGATATATATATGATTGGTATATATGATATATATGATTGATATATATATATATATATATATATATATATATATATATATATATGATTGATATATATGATATATATGATTGATATATATATGATTCATATATATGATATATATGATTGATATATTTATGATTCATATATATGATATATATGATTGATATATATATGATTGATATATATGATATATATGATTGATATATATATGATTGATATATATGATATATATGATTGATATATATATGATTGATATATATGATATATATGATTGATATATATGATATATATGATTGATATATATGACATATATGATTGATATATATGATATATATGATTGATATATATATGATTGATATATATGATATATATGGTTGATATATATATGATTGATATATATGATATATATGATTGATATATATGACATATATGATTGACATATATACGATTGATATATATGATATATATGGTTGATATATATATGATTGGTATATATGATATATATGATTGATATATATATATATATGATTGATATATATGATATATATGATTGATATATATATGATTCATATATATGATATATATGATTGATATATTTATGATTCATATATATGATATATATGATTGATATATATATGATTGATATATATGATATATATGATTGATATATATATGATTGATATATATGATATATATGATTGATATATATGATATATATGATTGATATATATGACATATATGATTGATATATATGATATATATGATTGATATATATGATACATATGATTGATATATATGATATATAGGATGGATATATAAATGATTGATATATATATGATTGATATATATGATATATATGATTGATATATATATGATTGATATATATGATATATGTGATTGATATATATATATGATTGATATATATGATATATATGATTGATATATATGATATATATGATTGATATATATGATTGATATATATGATATATATGATTGATATATATGATATATATGATTGATATATATGATATATATGATTGATATATATATGATTGATATATATGATATATATGATTGATATATATGATATATATGATTGATATATATTATATATATGATTGATATATATGATATATATGATTGATATATATTATATATATGATTGATATATATGATATATATTATTGATATATATGATATATATTATTGATATATATGATATATATTATTGATATATATGATATATATGATTGATATATATGATATATATGATTGATATATATATGATTGATATATATGATATTGTTACATCCGGCCTTCACCTGGTCCCCTTTTCCGTTGTCAATAAGCGAGAAATGCTGATGCATTTCACAACATTGTTATGAGAGCGAGTGTAACTGACACCGCCGAGCTGATGTAAGAAAATAACAGATAAGCGTTTTCCTTTTGGGTATTACGAAGAATGACCCAAAAGGAATATTATAAAGAGCAGGCGAGCCAATCGATCGACGGTCTTTTGTTGGAGTCATTTAGAGTCGTTAGAGTCCTGTAAATCAGGCTCAGCCACCCGGAGATCAGAGCGAATCTCTGACCATCGCCGCGACGCGAGAATTGTAACATCGTAACAGTGAGGGCGTAACGCGTAGCAACGGAATATCGCGTAAAGAGTCGAGGGGAATAGTTAAGAATTCCGCGCAGTTCGAATCCGCCATCTCTTGACCGCGTAGAGTGACTCCGCGAAGTACAAAGTAGAGAAGTGCGCGAGACGAAGGAACTAGCAACGCGAAGCAACCCCGAGCGACCCGCGACCGGCTACACAGCCGAGGTGGCGTCCGCAACTTTATACTCACAAACCTAAGAAGAAGGGGTTGGTATGTAAACAACGAACTACCACATACATTTACAATTGTTAAACCCAAACAAGCAATACAGTTCACTTTCCATCCTCCCCTTCCCTTATTTATAAGAGAAAGTTCACTCAAGGTGTGCTTTAGCACTTTAAAAGAGCAAGAACCCCTAAGGGTGATCTCTGCCGCTCGAGGTCACCACCGTGTAGTTAGGACGTAACAATATATATGATTGATATATATATGATTGATATATATGATATATATGAATGATATATATGATATATACGATTGATATATATGATATATATGATTGATATATATGATATATATGATTGATATATATATGATTGATATATATATGATTGATATATATGATATATATGATTGATATATATATGATTGATATATATGATATATATGGTTGATATATATATGATTGATATATATGATATATATGATTGATATATATGACATATATGATTGATATATATACGATTGATATATATGATATATATGGTTGATATATATATGATTGGTATATATGATATATATGATTGATATATATATATGATTGATATATATGATATATATGATTGATATATATATGATTCATATATATGATATATATGATTGATATATTTATGATTCATATATATGATATATATGATTGATATATATATGATTGATATATATGATATATATGATTGATATATATATGATTGATATATATGATATATATGATTGATATATATGATATATATGATTGATATATATGACATATATGATTGATATATATGATATATATGATTGATATATATGATACATATGATTGATATATATGATATATAGGATGGATATATAAATGATTGATATATATATGATTGATATATATGATATATATGATTGATATATATATGATTGATATATATGATATATATGATTGATATATATATATGATTGATATATATGATATATATGATTGATATATATGATATATATGATTGATATATATGATATATATGATTGATATATATGATTGATATATATGATATATATGATTGATATATATGATATATATGATATATATGATTGATATATATTATATATATGATTGATATATATGATATATATGATTGATATATATGATATATGTGATTGATATATATGATATATATGATTGATATATATGATATATATGATTGATATATATGATATATATGATTGATATATATGATATATATGATTGATATATATGATATATATGATTGATATATATGATATATATGATTGATATATATGATTGATATATATGATATATATTATTGATATATATGATATATATGATTGATATATATGATATATATGATTGATATATGTGATATATGTGATTGATATATATGATATATATGATTGATATATATGATATATACGATTGATATATATGATATATATGATTGATATATATGATATATATGATTGATATATATGATATATATGATTGATATATATGATATATATGATTGATATATATATGATTGATATATATGATATATATGATTGATATATATATGATTGATATATATGATATATATGATTGATATATATGATATATATGATTGATATATATTATATATATGATTGATATATATGATATATATGATTGATATATATTATATATATGATTGATATATATGATATATATGATTGATATATATATGATTGATATATATGATATATATGATTGATATATATACGATTGATATATATGATATATATGATTGATATATATATGACTGATATATATAATATATATGATTGATATATATATGATTGATATATATGATATATATTATTGATATATATGATATATATGATTGATATATATGATATATATTATTGATATATATGATATATATGATTGATATATATGATATATATGATTGATATATGTGATATATGTGATTGATATATATGATATATATGATTGATATATATGATATATACGATTGATATATATGATATATATGATTGATATATATGATATATATGATTGATATATATGATATATATGGTTGATATATATATGATTGATATATATGATATATATGATTGATATATATGACATATATGATTGATATATATACGATTGATATATATGATATATATGGTTGATATATATATGATTGGTATATATGATATATATGATTGATATATATATATATATATATATATATATATATATATATATATATATATATATGATTGATATATATGATATATATGATTGATATATATATGATTCATATATATGATATATATGATTGATATATTTATGATTCATATATATGATATATATGATTGATATATATATGATTGATATATATGATATATATGATTGATATATATATGATTGATATATATGATATATATGATTGATATATATGATATATATGATTGATATATATGACATATATGATTGATATATATGATATATATGATTGATATATATATGATTGATATATATGATATATATGGTTGATATATATATGATTGATATATATGATATATATGATTGATATATATGACATATATGATTGACATATATACGATTGATATATATGATATATATGGTTGATATATATATGATTGGTATATATGATATATATGATTGATATATATATATATATGATTGATATATATGATATATATGATTGATATATATATGATTCATATATATGATATATATGATTGATATATTTATGATTCATATATATGATATATATGATTGATATATATATGATTGATATATATGATATATATGATTGATATATATATGATTGATATATATGATATATATGATTGATATATATGATATATATGATTGATATATATGACATATATGATTGATATATATGATATATATGATTGATATATATGATACATATGATTGATATATATGATATATAGGATGGATATATAAATGATTGATATATATATGATTGATATATATGATATATATGATTGATATATATATGATTGATATATATGATATATGTGATTGATATATATATATGATTGATATATATGATATATATGATTGATATATATGATATATATGATTGATATATATGATTGATATATATGATATATATGATTGATATATATGATATATATGATTGATATATATGATATATATGATTGATATATATGATATATATGATTGATATATATTATATATATGATTGATATATATGATATATATGATTGATATATATGATATATGTGATTGATATATATGATATATATGATTGATATATATGATATATATGATTGATATATATGATACATATGATTGATATATGTGATATATAGGATGGATATATAAATGATTGATATATATATGATTGATATATATGATATATATGATTGATATATATATGATTGATATATATGATATATATGATTGATATATATGATATATATGATTGATATATATATATATATATATATATATATATATATATATGATTGATATATATGATATATATGATTGATATATATGATTGATATATATGATATATATGATTGATATATATGATATATATGATTGATATATATGATATATATGATTGATATATATGATATATATGATTGATATGTATATGATTGATATATATGATATATATGATTGATATATATGATATATATGATTGATATGTATATGATTGATATATATGATATATATGATTGATATATATATGATTGATATATATGATATATATGATTGATATATATATGATTGATATATATGATATATATGATTGATATATATGATATATATGATTGATATATATTATATATATGATTGATATATATGATATATATGATTGATATATATTATATATATGATTGATATATATGATATATATTATTGATATATATGATATATATTATTGATATATATGATATATATGATTGATATATATGATATATATGATTGATATATATATGATTGATATATATGATATTGTTACATCCGGCCTTCACCTGGTCCCCTTTTCCGTTGTCAATAAGCGAGAAATGCTGATGCATTTCACAACATTGTTATGAGAGCGAGTGTAACTGACACCGCCGAGCTGATGTAAGAAAATAACAGATAAGCGTTTTCCTTTTGGTATTACGAAGAATGACCCAAAAGGAATATTATAAAGAGCAGGCGAGCCAATCGATCGACGGTCTTTTGTTGGAGTCATTTAGAGTCGTTAGAGTCCTGTAAATCAGGCTCAGCCACCCGGAGATCAGAGCGAATCTCTGACCATCGCCGCGACGCGAGAATTGTAACATCGTAACAGTGAGGGCGTAACGCGTAGCAACGGAATATCGCGTAAAGAGTCGAGGGGAATAGTAAGAATTCGCGCAGTTCGAATCCGCCATCTCTTGACCGCGTAGAGTGACTCCGCGAAGTACAAAGTAGAGAAGTGCGCGAGACGAAGGAACTAGCAACGCGAAGCAACCCCGAGCGACCCGCGACCGGCTACACAGCCGAGGTGGCGTCCGCAACTTTATACTCACAACCTAAGAAGAAGGGGTTGGTATGTAAACAACGAACTACCACATACATTTACAATTGTTAAACCCAAACAAGCAATACAGTTCACTTTCCATCCTCCCCTTCCCTTATTTATAAGAGAAAGTTTACTCAAGGTGTGCTTTAGCACTTTAAAAGAGCAAGAACCCCTAAGGGTGATCTCTGCCGCTCGAGGTCACACCGTGTAGTTAGGACGTAACAATATATATGGTTGATATATATATGATTGATATATATGATATATATGAATGATATATATGATATATACGATTGATATATATGATATATATGATTGATATATATATGATTGATATATATAATATATATGATTGATATATATATGATTGATATATATGATATATATGATTGATATATATGATATATATGATTGATATATATGATATATATGATTGATATATATATGATTGATATATATATGATTGATATATATGATATATATGACTGATATATATATGATTGATATATATGATATATATGGTTGATATATATATATGATTGATATATATGATATATATGATTGATACATATATGATTGATATATATGATATATATGATTGATATATATGATATATATTATTGATATATATGATATATATGATTGATATATATGATATATATGATTGATATATATGATATATATGATATATATGATTGATATATATGATATATATTATTGATATATATGATATATATGATTGATATATATGATATATATGATTGATATATATGATATATATGATTGATATATGTGATTGATATATATGATATATATGATTGATATATATGATATATACGATTGATATATATGATATATATGATTGATATATATGATATATATGATTGATATATATATGATTGATATATATGATATATATGATTGATATATATATGATTGATATATATGATATATATGATTGATATATATATGATTGATATATATGATATATATGGTTGATATATATATGATTGATATATATGATATGTATGATTGATATATACGACATATATGATTGATATATATACGATTGATATATATGATATATATGGTTGATATATATATGATTGGTATATATGATATATATGATTGATATATATATATATATATGATTGATATATATGATATATATGATTGATATATATATGATTCATATATATGATATATATGATTGATATATTTATGATTCATATATATGATATATATGATTGATATATATATGATTGATATATATGATATATATGATTGATATATATATGATTGATATATATGATATATATGATTGATATATATGATATATATGATTGATATATATGACATATATGATTGATATATATGATATATATGATTGATATATATGATACATATGATTGATATATATGATATATAGGATGGATATATAAATGATTGATATATATATGATTGATATATATGATATATATGATTGATATATATATGATTGATATATATGATATATATGATTGATATATATATATGATTGATATATATGATATATATGATTGATATATATGATATATATGATTGATATATATGATATATATGATTGATATATATATGATTGATATATATATGATTGATATATATGATATATATGACTGATATATATATGATTGATATATATGATATATATGGTTGATATATATATATGATTGATATATATGATATATATGATTGATACATATATGATTGATATATATGATATATATGATTGATATATATATGATTGATATATATGATATATATGATTGATATATATACGATTGATATATATGATATATATGATTGATATATATATGACTGATATATATAATATATATGATTGATATATATATGATTGATATATATGATATATATGATTGATATATATGATATATATGATATATATGATTGATATATATGATATATATGATTGATATATATGATATATATGATTGATATATATGATATATATGATATATATGATTGATATATATGATATATATTATTGATATATATGATATATATGATTGATATATATGATATATATGATTGATATATGTGATTGATATATATGATATATATGATTGATATATATGATATATACGATTGATATATATGATATATATGATTGATATATATATGATTGATATATATGATATATATGGTTGATATATATATGATTGATATATATGATATGTATGATTGATATATACGACATATATGATTGATATATATACGATTGATATATATGATATATATGGTTGATATATATATGATTGGTATATATGATATATATGATTGATATATATATATATATGATTGATATATATGATATATATGATTGATATATATATGATTCATATATATGATATATATGATTGATATATTTATGATTCATATATATGATATATATGATTGATATATATATGATTGATATATATGATATATATGATTGATATATATATGATTGATATATATGATATATATGATTGATATATATGATATATATGATTGATATATATGACATATATGATTGATATATATGATATATATGATTGATATATATGATACATATGATTGATATATATGATATATAGGATGGATATATAAATGATTGATATATATATGATTGATATATATGATATATATGATTGATATATATGATATATATGATTGATATATATATATGATTGATATATATGATATATATGATTGATATATATATATGATTGATATATATGATATATATGATTGATATATATGATATATATGATTGATATATATGATATATATGATTGATATATATGATATATATGATTGATATATATTATATATATGATTGATATATATGATATATATGATTGATATATATGATATATGTGATTGATATATATGATATATATGATTGATATATATGATATATATGATTGATATATATGATATATATGATTGATATATATGATATATATGATTGATATATATGATATATATGATTGATATATATGATATATATGATTGATATATATGATTGATATATATGATATATATTATTGATATATATGATATATATGATTGATATATATGATATATATGATTGATATATGTGATATATGTGATTGATATATGTGATATATATGATTGATATATATGATATATACGATTGATATATATGATATATATGATATATATGATTGATACATATGATATATATGATTGATATATATGATATATATGATTGATATATATATGATTGATATATATGATATATATGATTGATATATATATGATTGATATATATGATATATATGATTGATATATATGATATATATGATTGATATATATTATATATATGATTGATATATATGATATATATGATTGATATATATTATATATATGATTGATATATATGATATATATTATTGATATATATGATATATATTATTGATATATATGATATATATGATTGATATATATGATATATATGATTGATATATATATGATTGATATATATGATATTGTTACATCCGGCCTTCACCTGGTCCCCTTTTCCGTTGTCAATAAGCGAGAAATGCTGATGCATTTCACAACATTGTTATGAGAGCGAGTGTAACTGACACCGCCGAGCTGATGTAAGAAAATAACAGATAAGCGTTTTCCTTTTGGGTATTACGAAGAATGACCCAAAAGGAATATTATAAAGAGCAGGCGAGCCAATCGATCGACGGTCTTTTGTTGGAGTCATTTAGAGTCGTTAGAGTCCTGTAAATCAGGCTCAGCCACCCGGAGATCAGAGCGAATCTCTGACCATCGCCGCGACGCGAGAATTGTAACATCGTAACAGTGAGGGCGTAACGCGTAGCAACGGAATATCGCGTAAAGAGTCGAGGGGAATAGTTAAGAATTCCGCGCAGTTCGAATCCGCCATCTCTTGACCGCGTAGAGTGACTCCGCGAAGTACAAAGTAGAGAAGTGCGCGAGACGAAGGAACTAGCAACGCGAAGCAACCCCGAGCGACCCGCGACCGGCTACACAGCCGAGGTGGCGTCCGCAACTTTATACTCACAAACCTAAGAAGAAGGGGTTGGTATGTAAACAACGAACTACCACATACATTTACAATTGTTAAACCCAAACAAGCAATACAGTTCACTTTCCATCCTCCCCTTCCCTTATTTATAAGAGAAAGCTTACTCAAGGTGTGCTTTAGCACTTTAAAAGAGCAAGAACCCCTAAGGGTGATCTCTGCCGCTCGAGGTCACCACCGTGTAGTTAGGACGTAACAATATATATGATTGATATATATATGATTGATATATATGATATATATGAATGATATATATGATATATACGATTGATATATATGATATATATGATTGATATATATATGATTGATATATATAATATATATGATTGATATATATATGATTGATATATATGATATATATGATTGATATATATGATATATATGATTGATATATATGATATATATGATTGATATATATGATATATATGATTGATATATATATGATTGATATATATATGATTGATATATATGATATATATGACTGATATATATATGATTGATATATATGATATATATGGTTGATATATATATATATGATTGATATATATGATATATATGATTGATACATATATGATTGATATATATGATATATATGATTGATATATATATGATTGATATATATGATATATATGATTGATATATATACGATTGATATATATGATATATATGATTGATATATATATGACTGATATATATAATATATATGATTGATATATATATGATTGATATATATGATATATATGATTGATATATATGATATATATGATATATATGATTGATATATATGATATATATTATTGATATATATGATATATATGATTGATATATATGATATATATGATTGATATATGTGATATATGTGATTGATATATATGATATATATGATTGATATATATGATATATACGATTGATATATATGATATATATGATTGATATATATGATATATATGATTGATATATATGATATATATGATTGATATATATATGATTGATATATATGACATATATGATTGATATATATATGATTGATATATATGATATATATGGTTGATATATATATGATTGATATATATGATATATATGATTGATATATATGACATATATGATTGATATATATACGATTGATATATATGATATATATGGTTGATATATATATGATTGGTATATATGATATATATGATTGATATATATATATATATATATGATTGATATATATGATATATATGATTGATATATATATGATTCATATATATGATATATATGATTGATATATTTATGATTCATATATATGATATATATGATTGATATATATATGATTGATATATATGATATATATGATTGATATATATATGATTGATATATATGATATATATGATTGATATATATGATATATATGATTGATATATATGACATATATGATTGATATATATGATATATATGATTGATATATATGATACATATGATTGATATATATGATATATAGGATGGATATATAAATGATTGATATATATATGATTGATATATATGATATATATGATTGATATATATATGATTGATATATATGATATATATGATTGATATATATATATGATTGATATATATGATATATATGATTGATATATATGATATATATGATTGATATATATGATTGATATATATGATATATATGATTGATATATATGATATGTATGATTGATATATATTATATATATGATTGATATATATGATATATATGATTGATATATATGATATATGTGATTGATATATATGATATATATGATTGATATATATGATATATATGATTGATATATATGATATATATGATTGATATATATGATATATATGATTGATATATATGATATATATGATTGATATATATATGATTGATATATATGATATATATGATTCATATATATGATATATATGGTTGATATATATATGATTGATATATATGATATATATGATTGATATATATGATATATATGATTGATATATATGATATATATGATTGATATATATGATATATATGATTGATATATATGATATATATGATTGATATATATGATTGATATATATGATATATATTATTGATATATATGATATATATGATTGATATATATGATATATATGATTGATATATGTGATATATGTGATTGATATATATGATATATATGATTGATATATATGATATATACGATTGATATATATGATATATACGATTGATATATATGATATATATGATTGATATATATGATATATATGATTGATATATACATGATTGATATATATATGATTGATATATATGATATATATGATTCATATATATGATATATATGGTTGATATATATATGATTGATATATATGATATATATGATTGATATATATGATATATATGATTGATATATATGATATATATGATTGATATATATACGATTGATATATATATGATATATATGATTGATATATATACGATTGATATATATGATATATATGATTGATATATATACGATTGATGTATATGATATATATGATTGATATATATATGATATATATGATTGATATATATACGATTGATATATATGATATATATGATTGATATATATACGATTGATATATATGATTGATATATATACGATTGATATATATGATATATATGATTGATATATATACGATTGATATATATGATATATATGATTGATATATATATACGATTGATATATGTGATATATATGATTGATATATACGCGATTGATATATATGATATATATGATTGATATATATACGATTGATATATATGATATATATGATTGATATATATACGATTGATATATATGATTGATATATATGATATATATGATATATATGATTGATATATGTATGATTGATATATATGATATATATGATTGATATATGTGATATATATGATTGATATATATGATATATATGATTGATATATATGATATATATGATTGATATATATGATATATATGATATATATGATTGATATATATGATATATATTATTGATATATATGATATATATGATTGATATATATGATATATATGATTGATATATGTGATATATGTGATTGATATATATGATATATATGATTGATATATATGATATATACGATTGATATATATGATATATATGATTGATATATATGATATATATGATTGATATATATGATATATATGATTGATATATATATGATTGATATATATGATATATATGATTGATATATATATGATTGATATATATGATATATATGGTTGATATATATATGATTGATATATATGATATATATGATTGATATATATGACATATATGATTGATATATATACGATTGATATATATGATATATATGGTTGATATATATATGATTGGTATATATGATATATATGATTGACATATATATATGATTGATATATATGATATATATGATTGATATATATATGATTCATATATATGATATATATGATTGATATATTTATGATTCATATATATGATATATATGATTGATATATATATGATTGATATATATGATATATATGATTGATATATATATGATTCATATATATGATATATATGATTGATATATTTATGATTCATATATATGATATATATGATTGATATATATGATATATATGATTGATATATATATGATTGATATATATGATATATATGATTGATATATATGATATATATGATTGATATATATGACATATATGATTGATATATATGATATATATGATTGATATATATGATACATATGATTGATATATATGATATATAGGATGGATATATAAATGATTGATATATATATGATTGATATATATGATATATATGATTGATATATATATATGATTGATATATATGATATATATGATTGATATATATATATGATTGATATATATGATATATATGATTGATATATATGATTGATATATATGATATATATGATTGATATATATGATATATATGATTGATATATATGATATATATGATTGATATATTATATATATGATTGATATATATGATATATATGATTGATATATATGATATATGTGATTGATATATATGATATATATGATTGATATATATGATATATATGATTGATATATATGATATATATGATTGATATATATGATATATATGATTGATATATATGATATATATGATTGATATATATGATATATATGATTGATATATATGATTGATATATATGATATATATTATTGATATATATGATATATATGATTGATATATATGATATATATGATTGATATATGTGATATATGTGATTGATATATATGATATATATGATTGATATATATGATATATACGATTGATATATATGATATATATGATTGATATATATGATATATATGATTGATATATATGATATATATGATTGATATATATATGATTGATATATATGATATATATGATTGATATATATGATATATATGATTGATATATATTATATATATGATTGATATATATGATATATATGATTGATATATATTATATATATGATTGATATATATGATATATATTATTGATATATATGATATATATTATTGATATATATGATATATATGATTGATATATATGATATATATGATTGATATATATATGATTGATATATATGATATTGTTACATCCGGCCTTCACCTGGTCCCCTTTTCCGTTGTCAATAAGCGAGAAATGCTGATGCATTTCACAACATTGTTATGAGAGCGAGTGTAACTGACACCGCCGAGCTGATGTAAGAAAATAACAGATAAGCGTTTTCCTTTTGGGTATTACGAAGAATGACCCAAAAGGAATATTATAAAGAGCAGGCGAGCCAATCGATCGACGGTCTTTTGTTGGAGTCATTTAGAGTCGTTAGAGTCCTGTAAATCAGGCTCAGCCACCCGGAGATCAGAGCGAATCTCTGACCATCGCCGCGACGCGAGAATTGTAACATCGTAACAGTGAGGGCGTAACGCGTAGCAACGGAATATCGCGTAAAGAGTCGAGGGGAATAGTTAAGAATTCCGCGCAGTTCGAATCCGCCATCTCTTGACCGCGTAGAGTGACTCCGCGAAGTACAAAGTAGAGAAGTGCGCGAGACGAAGGAACTAGCAACGCGAAGCAACCCCGAGCGACCTGCGACCGGCTACACAGCCGAGGTGGCGTCCGCAACTTTATACTCACAAACCTAAGAAGAAGGGGTTGGTATGTAAACAACGAACTACCACATACATTTACAATTGTTAAACCCAAACAAGCAATACAGTTCACTTTCCATCCTCCCCTTCCCTTATTTATAAGAGAAAGTTTACTCAAGGTGTGCTTTAGCACTTTAAAAGAGCAAGAACCCCTAAGGGTGATCTCTGCCGCTCGAGGTCACCACCGTGTAGTTAGGACGTAACAATATATATGATTGATATATATATGATTGATATATATGATATATATGAATGATATATATGATATATACGATTGATATATATGATATATATGATTGATATATATAATATATATGATTGATATATATATGATTGATATATATGATATATATGATTGATATATATGATATATATGATTGATATATATGATATATATGATTGATATATATATATATGATTGATATATATATGATTGATATATATGATATATATGACTGATATATATATGATTGATATATATGATATATATGGTTGATATATATATATATGATTGATATATATGATATATATGATTGATACATATATGATTCATATATATGATATATATGATTGATATATATATGATTGATATATATGATATATATGATTGATATATATACGATTGATATATATGATATATATGATTGATATATATATGACTGATATATATAATATATATGATTGATATATATATGATTGATATATATGATATATATTATTGATATATATGATATATATGATTGATATATATGATATATATTATTGATATATATGATATATATGATTGATATATATGATATATATGATTGATATATGTGATATATGTGATTGATATATATGATATATATGATTGATATATATGATATATACGATTGATATATATGATATATATGATTGATATATATGATATATATGATTGATATATATGATATATATGATTGATATATATATGATTGATATATATGATATATATGATTGATATATATATGATTGATATATATGATATATATGGTTGATATATATATGATTGATATATATGATTGATATATATGACATATATGATTGATATATATACGATTGATATATATGATATATATGGTTGATATATATATGATTGGTATATATGATATATATGATTGATATATATATATATATATATATATGATTGATATATATGATATATATGATTGATATATATATGATTCATATATATGATATATATGATTGATATATTTATGATTCATATATATGATATATATGATTGATATATATATGATTGATATATATGATATATATGATTGATATATATATGATTGATATATATGATATATATGATTGATATATATGATATATATGATTGATATATATGACATATATGATTGATATATATGATATATATGATTGATATATATGATACATATGATTGATATATATGATATATAGGATGGATATATAAATGATTGATATATATATATGATTGATATATATGATATATATGATTGATATATATATGATTGATATATATGATATATATGATTGATATATATATATGATTGATATATATGATATATATGATTGATATATATGATTGATATATATGATATATATGATTGATATATATGATATATATGATTGATATATATTATATATATGATTGATATATATGATATATATGATTGATATATATGATATATATGATTGATATATATGATTGATATATATGATATATATTATTGATATATATGATATATATGATTGATATATATGATATATATGATTGATATATGTGATATATGTGATTGATATATATGATATATATGATTGATATATATGATATATACGATTGATATATATGATATATATGATTGATATATATGATATATATGATTGATATATATGATATATATGATTGATATATATATGATTGATATATATGATATATATGATTGATATATATGATATATATGATTGATATATATTATATATATATGATTGATATATATGATATATATGATTGATATATATTATATATATGATTGATATATATGATATATATTATTGATATATATGATATATATTATTGATATATATGATATATATGATTGATATATATGATATATATGATTGATATATATATGATTGATATATATGATATTGTTACATCCGGCCTTCACCTGGTCCCCTTTTCCGTTGTCAATAAGCGAGAAATGCTGATGCATTTCACAACATTGTTATGAGAGCGAGTGTAACTGACACCGCCGAGCTGATGTAAGAAAATAACAGATAAGCGTTTTCCTTTTGGGTATTACGAAGAATGACCCAAAAGGAATATTATAAAGAGCAGGCGAGCCAATCGATCGACGGTCTTTTGTTGGAGTCATTTAGAGTCGTTAGAGTCCTGTAAATCAGGCTCAGCCACCCGGAGATCAGAGCGAATCTCTGACCATCGCCGCGACGCGAGAATTGTAACATCGTAACAGTGAGGGCGTAACGCGTAGCAACGGAATATCGCGTAAAGAGTCGAGGGGAATAGTTAAGAATTCCGCGCAGTTCGAATCCGCCATCTCTTGACCGCGTAGAGTGACTCCGCGAAGTACAAAGTAGAGAAGTGCGCGAGACGAAGGAACTAGCAACGCGAAGCAACCCCGAGCGACCCGCGACCGGCTACACAGCCGAGGTGGCGTCCGCAACTTTATACTCACAAACCTAAGAAGAAGGGGTTGGTATGTAAACAACGAACTACCACATACATTTACAATTGTTAAACCCAAACAAGCAATACAGTTCACTTTCCATCCTCCCCTTCCCTTATTTATAAGAGAAAGTTTACTCAAGGTGTGCTTTAGCACTTTAAAAGAGCAAGAACCCCTAAGGGTGATCTCTGCCGCTCGAGGTCACCACCGTGTAGTTAGGACGTAACAATATATATGATTGATATATATATGATTGATATATATGATATATATGAATGATATATATGATATATACGATTGATATATATGATATATATGATTGATATATATAATATATATGATTGATATATATATGATTGATATATATGATATATATGATTGATATATATGATATATATGATTGATATATATGATATATATGATTGATATATATATATATGATTGATATATATATGATTGATATATATGATATATATGACTGATATATATATGATTGATATATATGATATATATGGTTGATATATATATATATGATTGATATATATGATATATATGATTGATACATATATGATTCATATATATGATATATATGATTGATATATATATGATTGATATATATGATATATATGATTGATATATATACGATTGATATATATGATATATATGATTGATATATATATGACTGATATATATAATATATATGATTGATATATATATGATTGATATATATGATATATATTATTGATATATATGATATATATGATTGATATATATGATTGATATATATGATATATATTATTGATATATATGATATATATGATTGATATATATGATATATATGATTGATATATGTGATATATGTGATTGATATATATGATATATACGATTGATATATATGATATATATGATTGATATATATGATATATATGATTGATATATATGATATATATGATTGATATATATATGATTGATATATATGATATATATGATTGATATATATATGATTGATATATATGATATATATGGTTGATATATATATGATTGATATATATGATATATATGATTGATATATATGACATATATGATTGATATATATACGATTGATATATATGATATATATGGTTGATATATATATGATTGGTATATATGATATATATGATTGATATATATATATATATATATATATATATATATATATATATATATATATATATGATTGATATATATGATATATATGATTGATATATATATGATTCATATATATGATATATATGATTGATATATTTATGATTCATATATATGATATATATGATTGATATATATATGATTGATATATATGATATATATGATTGATATATATATGATTGATATATATGATATATATGATTGATATATATGATATATATGATTGATATATATGACATATATGATTGATATATATGATATATATGATTGATATATATGATACATATGATTGATATATATGATATATAGGATGGATATATAAATGATTGATATATATATATGATTGATATATATGATATATATGATTGATATATATATGATTGATATATATGATATATATGATTGATATATATATATGATTGATATATATGATATATATGATTGATATATATGATTGATATATATGATATATATGATTGATATATATGATATATATGATTGATATATATTATATATATGATTGATATATATGATATATATGATTGATATATATGATATATGTGATTGATATATATGATATATATGATTGATATATATGATATATATGATTGATATATATATGATATATATGATTGATATATATACGATTGATATATATGATTGATATATATATGATATATATGATTGATATATATAGGATTGATATATATGATATATATGATTGATATATATACGATTGATATATATGATATATATGATTGATATATATATACGATTGATATATGTGATATATATGATATATATGATTGATATATATACGATTGATATATATGATATATATGATTGATATATATACGATTGATATATATGATATATATGATTGATATATATGATTGATATATATGATATATATTATTGATATATATGATATATATGATTGATATATATGATATATATGATTGATATATGTGATATATGTGATTGATATATATGATATATATGATTGATATATATGATATATACGATTGACATATATGATATATATGATTGATATATATGATATATATGATTGATATATATGATATATATGATTGATATATATATGATTCATATATATATGATTGATATATATGATATATATGATTGATATATATGATATATATGGTTGATATATATATGATTGATATATATGATATATATGATTGATATATATGATATATATGATTGATATATATGATATATATGATTGATATATATGATATATATGATTGATATATATGATATATATGATTGATATATATACGATTGATATATATATATGATATATATGATTGATATATATACGATTGATATATATGATATATATGATTGATATATATACGATTGATATATATGATATATATGATTGATATATATATGATATATATGATTGATATATATACGATTGATATATATGATATATATGATTGATATATATACGATTGATATATATGATATATATGATTGATATATATATACGATTGATATATGTGATATATATGATTGATATATACGCGATTGATATATATGATATATATGATTGATATATATACGATTGATATATATGATATATATGATTGATATATATACGATTGATATATATGATATATATGATTGATATATATGATTGATATATATATGATATATATGATTGATATATATAAGATTGATATATATGATATATATGATTGATATATATACGATTGATATATATGATATATATGATTGATATATATATGATATATATGATTGATATATATACGATTGATATATATGATATATATGATTGATATATATACGATTGATATATATGATATATATGATTGATATATATATATGATATATATGATTGATATATATACGATTGATATATATGATATATATGATTGATATATATACGATTGATATATATGATATATATGATTGATATATATATACGATTGATATATGTGATATATATGATTGATATATACGCGATTGATATATATGATATATATGATTGATATATATACGATTGATATATATGATATATATGATTGATATATATACGATTGATATATATGATATATATGATTGATATATATGATATATATGATATATATGATAGATATATGTATGATTGATATATATGATATATATGATTGATATATATGATTGATATATATGATATATATGATTGATATATATGATTGATATATATGATATATATGATTGATATACATGATTGATATTTATGATTGATATATATGATATATATGATTGATATATATGATTGATATATATATGATTGATGCATATGATATATATGATTGATATGTATATGATTGATATATATGATATATATGATTGATATATATATGATTGATATATATGATTGATATATATATGATTGATATATATGATGTATATGATTGATATATATGACATATATGATTGATATATATGATATATATGATTGATATATATGATACATATGATTGATATATATGATATATAGGATGGATATATAAATGATTGATATATATATGATTGATATATATGATATATATGATTGATATATATATGATTGATATATATGATATATATGATTGATATATATATATGATTGATATATATGATATATATGATTGATATATATGATATATATGATTGATATATATGATATATATGATTGATATATATGATATATATGATTGATATATATTATATATATGATTGATATATATGATATATATGATTGATATATGTGATATATGTGATTGATATATATGATATATATGATTGATATATATGATATATATGATTGATATATATGATTGATATATATGATATATATGATTGATATATATGATATATATGATTGATATATATGATATATATGATTGATATATATGATTGATATATATGATATATATGATTGATATATATGATATATATGATTGATATATATGATTGATATATATGATATATATTATTGATATATATGATATATATGATTGATATATATGGTATATATGATTGATATATGTGATATATGTGATTGATATATATGATATATATGATTGATATATATGATATATACGATTGATATATATGATATATATGATTGATATATATGATATATATGATTGATATATATGATATATACGATTGATATATATATGATTGATATATATGATATATATGATTGATATATATGATTGATATATATGATATATATGATTGATATATATATGATTGATATATATGATATATATGATTGATATATATGATATATATGATTGATATATATTATATATATGATTGATATATATGATATATATGATTGATATATATGATATATATTATTGATATATATGATATATATGATTGATATATATGATATATATGATTGATATATATATGATTGATATATATGATATTGTTACATCCGGCCTTCACCTGGTCCCCTTTTCCGTTGTCAATAAGCGAGAAATGCTGATGCATTTCACAACATTGTTATGAGAGCGAGTGTAACTGACACCGCCGAGCTGATGTAAGAAAATAACAGATAAGCGTTTTCCTTTTGGGTATTACGAAGAATGACCCAAAAGGAATATTATAAAGAGCAGGCGAGCCAATCGATCGACGGTCTTTTGTTGGAGTCATTTAGAGTCGTTAGAGTCCTGTAAATCAGGCTCAGCCACCCGGAGATCAGAGCGAATCTCTGACCATCGCCGCGACGCGAGAATTGTAACATCGTAACAGTGAGGGCGTAACGCGTAGCAACGGAATATCGCGTAAAGAGTCGAGGGGAATAGTTAAGAATTCCGCGCAGTTCGAATCCGCCATCTCTTGACCGCGTAGAGTGACTCCGCGAAGTACAAAGTAGAGAAGTGCGCGAGACGAAGGAACTAGCAACGCGAAGCAACCCCGAGCGACCCGCGACCGGCTACACAGCCGAGGTGGCGTCCGCAACTTTATACTCACAAACCTAAGAAGAAGGGGTTGGTATGTAAACAACGAACTACCACATACATTTACAATTGTTAAACCCAAACAAGCAATACAGTTCACTTTCCATCCTCCCCTTCCCTTATTTATAAGAGAAAGTTTACTCAAGGTGTGCTTTAGCACTTTAAAAGAGCAAGAACCCCTAAGGGTGATCTCTGCCGCTCGAGGTCACCACCGTGTAGTTAGGACGTAACAATATATATGATTGATATATATATGATTGATATATATGATATATATGAATGATATATATGATATATACGATTGATATATATGATATATATGATTGATATATATATGATTGATATATATAATATACATGATTGATATATATATATGATTGATATATATGATATATATGATTGATATATATGATATATATGATTGATATATATGATATATATGATTGATATATATATGATTGATATATATATGATTGATATATATGATATATATGATTGATATATATATGATTGATATATATGATATATATGGTTGATATATATATGATTGATATATATGATATATATGATTGATATATATGATATATATGATTGATATATATGATATATATGATTGATATATATGATATATATGATTGATATATATATGATTGATATATATGATATATATGATTGATATATATATATATGATTGGTATATATGATATATATGATTGATATATATGATACATATGATTGATATATATGATATATAGGATGGATATATAAATGATTGATATATATATGATTGATATATATGATATATATGATTGATATATATATGATTGATATATATGATATATATGATTGATATATATATATGATTGATATATATGATATATATGATTGATATATATGATATATATGATTGATATATATGATTGATATATATGATATATATTATTGATATATATGATATATACGATTGATATATATGATATATATGATTGATATATATGATATATATGATTGATATATATGATATATATGATTGATATATATATGATTGATATATATATGATTGATATATATGATATATATGATTGATATATATGATATATATGGTTGATATATATATGATTGATATATATGATATATATGATTGATATATATGATATATATGACTGATATATATACGATTGATATATATATGATATATATGATTGATATATATACGATTGATATATATGATATATATGATTGATATATATACGATTGATATATATGATATATATGATTGATATATATATGATATATATGATTGATATATATACGATTGATATATATGATATATATGATTGATATATATACGATTGATATATATGATATATATGATTGATATATATATACGATTGATATATGTGATATATATGATTGATATATACGCGATTGATATATATGATATATATGATTGATATATATACGATTGATATATATGATATATATGATTGATATATATACGATTGATATATATGATATATATGATTGATATATATGATATATATGATATATATGATTGATATATGTATGATTGATATATATGATATATATGATTGATATATGTGATATATATGATTGATATATATGATATATATGATTGATATATATGATATATATGATTGATATATATGATATATATGATATATATGATTGATATATATGATATATATTATTGATATATATATGATTGATATATATATGATTGATATATATATGATTGATATATATGATATATATGATTGATATATATATGATTGATATATATGATATATATGATTGATATATATATATGATTGATATATATGATATATATGATTGATATATATGATATATATGATTGATATATATGATTGATATATATGATATATATGATTGATATATATGATATATACGATTGATATATATGATATATATGATTGATATATATGATATATATGATTGATATATATGATATATATGATTGATATATATATGATTGATATATATATGATTGATATATATGATATATATGATTGATATATATATGATTGATATATATATGATTGATATATATGATATATATGATTGATATATATGATATATATGATTGATATATATGATATATATGGTTGATATATATATGATTGATATATATGATATATATGATTGATATATATGATATATATGATTGATATATATGATATATATGACTGATATATATACGATTGATATATATATGATATATATGATTGATATATATACGATTGATATATATGATATATATGATTGATATATATACGATTGATATATATGATATATATGATTGATATATATACGATTGATATATATGATATATATGATTGATATATATACGATTGATATATATGATATATATGATTGATATATATATGATATATATGATTGATATATATACGATTGATATATATGATATATATGATTGATATATATACGATTGATATATATGATATATATGATTGATATATATGATATATATGATTGATATATATATGATTGATATATATGATATATATGATTCATATATATGATATATATGGTTGATATATATATGATTGATATATATGATATATATGATTGATATATATGATATATATGATTGATATATATGATATATATGATTGATATATATGATATATATGATTGATATATATGATATATATGATTGATATATATGATATATATGATTGATATATATGATTGATATATATGATATATATTATTGATATATATGATATATATGATTGATATATATGATATATATGATATATATGATTGATATATGTGATATATGTGATTGATATATATGATATATATGATTGATATATATGATATATACGATTGATATATATGATATATATGATTGATATATATGATATATATGATTGATATATATGATATATATGATTGATATATACATGATTGATATATATATGATTGATATATATGATATATATGATTCATATATATGATATATATGGTTGATATATATATGATTGATATATATGATATATATGATTGATATATATGATATATATGATTGATATATATGATATATATGATTGATATATATACGATTGATATATATATGATATATATGATTGATATATATACGATTGATATATATGATATATATGATTGATATATATACGATTGATGTATATGATATATATGATTGATATATATATGATATATATGATTGATATATATACGATTGATATATATGATATATATGATTGATATATATACGATTGATATATATGATTGATATATATACGATTGATATATATGATATATATGATTGATATATATACGATTGATATATATGATATATATGATTGATATATATATACGATTGATATATGTGATATATATGATTGATATATACGCGATTGATATATATGATATATATGATTGATATATATACGATTGATATATATGATATATATGATTGATATATATACGATTGATATATATGATTGATATATATGATATATATGATATATATGATTGATATATGTATGATTGATATATATGATATATATGATTGATATATGTGATATATATGATTGATATATATGATATATATGATTGATATATATGATATATATGATTGATATATATGATATATATGATATATATGATTGATATATATGATATATATTATTGATATATATGATATATATGATTGATATATATGATATATATGATTGATATATGTGATATATGTGATTGATATATATGATATATATGATTGATATATATGATATATACGATTGATATATATGATATATATGATTGATATATATGATATATATGATTGATATATATGATATATATGATTGATATATATATGATTGATATATATGATATATATGATTGATATATATATGATTGATATATATGATATATATGGTTGATATATATATGATTGATATATATGATATATATGATTGATATATATGACATATATGATTGATATATATACGATTGATATATATGATATATATGGTTGATATATATATGATTGGTATATATGATATATATGATTGACATATATATATGATTGATATATATGATATATATGATTGATATATATATGATTCATATATATGATATATATGATTGATATATTTATGATTCATATATATGATATATATGATTGATATATATATGATTGATATATATGATATATATGATTGATATATATATGATTCATATATATGATATATATGATTGATATATTTATGATTCATATATATGATATATATGATTGATATATATGATATATATGATTGATATATATATGATTGATATATATGATATATATGATTGATATATATGATATATATGATTGATATATATGACATATATGATTGATATATATGATATATATGATTGATATATATGATACATATGATTGATATATATGATATATAGGATGGATATATAAATGATTGATATATATATGATTGATATATATGATATATATGATTGATATATATATATGATTGATATATATGATATATATGATTGATATATATATATATGATTGATATATATGATATATATGATTGATATATATGATTGATATATATGATATATATGATTGATATATATGATATATATGATTGATATATATGATATATATGATTGATATATTATATATATGATTGATATATATGATATATATGATTGATATATATGATATATGTGATTGATATATATGATATATATGATTGATATATATGATATATATGATTGATATATATGATATATATGATTGATATATATGATATATATGATTGATATATATGATATATATGATTGATATATATGATATATATGATTGATATATATGATTGATATATATGATATATATTATTGATATATATGATATATATGATTGATATATATGATATATATGATTGATATATGTGATATATGTGATTGATATATATGATATATATGATTGATATATATGATATATACGATTGATATATATGATTGATATATATGATATATATGATTGATATATATGATATATATGATTGATATATATATGATTGATATATATGATATATATGATTGATATATATGATATATATGATTGATATATATTATATATATGATTGATATATATGATATATATGATTGATATATATTATATATATGATTGATATATATGATATATATTATTGATATATATGATATATATTATTGATATATATGATATATATGATTGATATATATGATATATATGATTGATATATATATGATTGATATATATGATATTGTTACATCCGGCCTTCACCTGGTCCCCTTTTCCGTTGTCAATAAGCGAGAAATGCTGATGCATTTCACAACATTGTTATGAGAGCGAGTGTAACTGACACCGCCGAGCTGATGTAAGAAAATAACAGATAAGCGTTTTCCTTTTGGGTATTACGAAGAATAACCCAAAAGGAATATTATAAAGAGCAGGCGAGCCAATCGATCGACGGTCTTTTGTTGGAGTCATTTAGAGTCGTTAGAGTCCTGTAAATCAGGCTCAGCCACCCGGAGATCAGAGCGAATCTCTGACCATCGCCGCGACGCGAGAATTGTAACATCGTAACAGTGAGGGCGTAACGCGTAGCAACGGAATATCGCGTAAAGAGTCGAGGGGAATAGTTAAGAATTCCGCGCAGTTCGAATCCGCCATCTCTTGACCGCGTAGAGTGACTCCGCGAAGTACAAAGTAGAGAAGTGCGCGAGACGAAGGAACTAGCAACGCGAAGCAACCCCGAGCGACCCGCGACCGGCTACACAGCCGAGGTGGCGTCCGCAACTTTATACTCACAAACCTAAGAAGAAGGGGTTGGTATGTAAACAACGAACTACCACATACATTTACAATTGTTAAACCCAAACAAGCAATACAGTTCACTTTCCATCCTCCCCTTCCCTTATTTATAAGAGAAAGTTTACTCAAGGTGTGCTTTAGCACTTTAAAAGAGCAAGAACCCCTAAGGGTGATCTCTGCCGCTCGAGGTCACCACCGTGTAGTTAGGACGTAACAATATATATGATTGATATATATAGGATTGATATATATGATATATATGAATGATATATATGATATATACGATTGATATATATGATATATATGATTGATATATATAATATATATGATTGATATATATATGATTGATATATATGATATATATGATTGATATATATGATATATATGATTGATATATATGATATATATGATTGATATATATATATATGATTGATATATATATGATTGATATATATGATATATATGACTGATATATATATGATTGATATATATGATATATATGGTTGATATATATATATATATGATTGATATATATGATATATATGATTGATACATATATGATTCATATATATGATATATATGATTGATATATATATGATTGATATATATGATATATATGATTGATATATATACGATTGATATATATGATATATATGATTGATATATATATGACTGATATATATAATATATATGATTGATATATATATGATTGATATATATGATATATATTATTGATATATATGATATATATGATTGATATATATGATATATATTATTGATATATATGATATATATGATTGATATATATGATATATATGATTGATATATGTGATATATGTGATTGATATATATGATATATATGATTGATATATATGATATATACGATTGATATATATGATATATATGATTGATATATATGATATATATGATTGATATATATGATATATATGATTGATATATATATGATTGATATATATGATATATATGATTGATATATATATGATTGATATATATGATATATATGGTTGATATATATATGATTGATATATATGATATATATATGACATATATGATTGATATATATACGATTGATATATATGATATATATGGTTGATATATATATGATTGGTATATATGATATATATGATTGATATATATATATATATATATATATATATATATATATATGATTGATATATATGATATATATGATTGATATATATATGATTCATATATATGATATATATGATTGATATATTTATGATTCATATATATGATATATATGATTGATATATATATGATTGATATATATGATATATATGATTGATATATATATGATTGATATATATGATATATATGATTGATATATATGATATATATGATTGATATATATGACATATATGATTGATATATATGATATATATGATTGATATATATGATACATATGATTGATATATATGATATATAGGATGGATATATAAATGATTGATATATATATATGATTGATATATATGATATATATGATTGATATATATATGATTGATATATATGATATATATGATTGATATATATATATGATTGATATATATGATATATATGATTGATATATATGATTGATATATATGATATATATGATTGATATATATGATATATATGATTGATATATATTATATATATGATTGATATATATGATATATATGATTGATATATATGATATATATGATTGATATATATGATTGATATATATGATATATATTATTGATATATATGATATATATGATTGATATATATGATATATATGATTGATATATGTGATATATGTGATTGATATATATGATATATATGATTGATATATATGATATATACGATTGATATATATGATATATATGATTGATATATATGATATATATATGATTGATATATATGATATATATGATTGATATATATATGATTGATATATATGATATATATGATTGATATATATGATATATATGATTGATATATATTATATATATGATTGATATATATGATATATATGATTGATATATATTATATATATGATTGATATATATGATATATATTATTGATATATATGATATATATTATTGATATATATGATATATATGATTGATATATATGATATATATGATTGATATATATATGATTGATATATATGATATTGTTACATCCGGCCTTCACCTGGTCCCCTTTTCCGTTGTCAATAAGCGAGAAATGCTGATGCATTTCACAACATTGTTATGAGAGCGAGTGTAACTGACACCGCCGAGCTGATGTAAGAAAATAACAGATAAGCGTTTTCCTTTTGGGTATTACGAAGAATGACCCAAAAGGAATATTATAAAGAGCAGGCGAGCCAATCGATCGACGGTCTTTTGTTGGAGTCATTTAGAGTCGTTAGAGTCCTGTAAATCAGGCTCAGCCACCCGGAGATCAGAGCGAATCTCTGACCATCGCCGCGACGCGAGAATTGTAACATCGTAACAGTGAGGGCGTAACGCGTAGCAACGGAATATCGCGTAAAGAGTCGAGGGGAATAGTTAAGAATTCCGCGCAGTTCGAATCCGCCATCTCTTGACCGCGTAGAGTGACTCCGCGAAGTACAAAGTAGAGAAGTGCGCGAGACGAAGGAACTAGCAACGCGAAGCAACCCCGAGCGACCCGCGACCGGCTACACAGCCGAGGTGGCGTCCGCAACTTTATACTCACAAACCTAAGAAGAAGGGGTTGGTATGTAAACAACGAACTACCACATACATTTACAATTGTTAAACCCAAACAAGCAATACAGTTCACTTTCCATCCTCCCCTTCCCTTATTTATAAGAGAAAGTTTACTCAAGGTGTGCTTTAGCACTTTAAAAGAGCAAGAACCCCTAAGGGTGATCTCTGCCGCTCGAGGTCACCACCGTGTAGTTAGGACGTAACAATATATATGATTGATATATATATGATTGATATATATGATATATATGAATGATATATATGATATATACGATTGATATATATGATATATATGATTGATATATATAATATATATGATTGATATATATATGATTGATATATATGATATATATGATTGATATATATGATATATATGATTGATATATATGATATATATGATTGATATATATATATATATATGATTGATATATATGATATATATGACTGATATATATATGATTGATATATATGATATATATGGTTGATATATATATATATGATTGATATATATGATATATATGATTGATACATATATGATTCATATATATGATATATATGATTGATATATATATGATTGATATATATGATATATATGATTGATATATATACGATTGATATATATGATATATATGATTGATATATATATGACTGATATATATAATATATATGATTGATATATATATGATTGATATATATGATATATATTATTGATATATATGATATATATGATTGATATATATGATATATATTATTGATATATATGATATATATGATTGATATATATGATATATATGATTGATATATGTGATATATGTGATTGATATATATGATATATATGATTGATATATATGATATATACGATTGATATATATGATATATATGATTGATATATATGATATATATGATTGATATATATGATATATATGATTGATATATATATGATTGATATATATGATATATATGATTGATATATATATGATTGATATATATGATATATATGGTTGATATATATATGATTGATATATATGATATATATGATTGATATATATGACATATATGATTGATATATATACGATTGATATATATGATATATATGGTTGATATATATATGATTGGTATATATGATATATATGATTGATATATATATATATATATATATATATATATATATATATGATTGATATATATGATATATATGATTGATATATATATGATTCATATATATGATATATATGATTGATATATTTATGATTCATATATATGATATATATGATTGATATATATATGATTGATATATATGATATATATGATTGATATATATATGATTGATATATATGATATATATGATTGATATATATGATATATATGATTGATATATATGACATATATGATTGATATATATGATATATATGATTGATATATATGATACATATGATTGATATATATGATATATAGGATGGATATATAAATGATTGATATATATATATGATTGATATATATGATATATATGATTGATATATATATGATTGATATATATGATATATATGATTGATATATATATATATGATTGATATATATGATATATATGATTGATATATATGATTGATATATATGATATATATGATTGATATATATGATATATATGATTGATATATATTATATATATGATTGATATATATGATATATATGATTGATATATATGATATATGTGATTGATATATATGATATATATGATTGATATATATGATATATATGATTGATATATATATGATATATATGATTGATATATATACGATTGATATATATGATATATATGATTGATATATATACGATTGATATATATGATATATATGATTGATATATATATACGATTGATATATGTGATATATATGATATATATGATTGATATATATACGATTGATATATATGATATATATGATTGATATATATACGATTGATATATATGATATATATGATTGATATATATGATTGATATATATGATATATATTATTGATATATATGATATATATGATTGATATATATGATATATATGATTGATATATGTGATATATGTGATTGATATATATGATATATATGATTGATATATATGATATATACGATTGATATATATGATATATATGATTGATATATATGATATATATGATTGATATATATGATATATATGATTGATATATATATGATTCATATATATATGATTGATATATATGATATATATGATTGATATATATGATATATATGGTTGATATATATATGATTGATATATATGATATATATGATTGATATATATGATATATATGATTGATATATATGATATATATGATTGATATATATGATATATATGATTGATATATATGATATATATGATTGATATATATACGATTGATATATATATGATATATATGATTGATATATATACGATTGATATATATGATATATATGATTGATATATATACGATTGATATATATGATATATATGATTGATATATATATGATATATATGATTGATATATATACGATTGATATATATGATATATATGATTGATATATATACGATTGATATATATGATATATATGATTGATATATATATACGATTGATATATGTGATATATATGATTGATATATACGCGATTGATATATATGATATATATGATTGATATATATACGATTGATATATATGATATATATGATTGATATATATACGATTGATATATATGATATATATGATTGATATATATGATTGATATATATATGATATATATGATTGATATATATAAGATTGATATATATGATATATATGATTGATATATATACGATTGATATATATGATATATATGATTGATATATATATATGATATATATGATTGATATATATACGATTGATATATATGATATATATGATTGATATATATACGATTGATATATATGATATATATGATTGATATATATATACGATTGATATATGTGATATATATGATTGATATATACGCGATTGATATATATGATATATATGATTGATATATATACGATTGATATATATGATATATATGATTGATATATATACGATTGATATATATGATATATATGATTGATATATATGATATATATGATATATATGATAGATATATGTATGATTGATATATATGATATATATGATTGATATATGTGATATATATGATTGATATATATGATATATATGATTGATATATATGATATATATGATATATATGATTGATATATATGATATATATGATTGATATATATGATTGATATATATACGATTGATATATATGATATATATGATTGATATATATATATATATATATATATATATATATATATATATATATATGATTGATATATATGATATATATGATTGATATATATGATTGATATATATATATATATATATATATATATATATATATATATATATGATTGATATATATGATATATATGATTGATATATATGATTGATATATATGATATATATGATTGATATATATGATTGATATATATGATATATATGATTGATATACATGATTGATATTTATGATTGATATATATGATATATATGATTGATATATATGATTGATATATATATGATTGATGCATATGATATATATGATTGATATGTATATGATTGATATATATGATATATATGATTGATATATATATGATTGATATATATGATTGATATATATATGATTGATATATATGATATATATGATTGATATATATGACATATATGATTGATATATATGATATATATGATTGATATATATGATACATATGATTGATATATATGATATATAGGATGGATATATAAATGATTGATATATATATGATTGATATATATGATATATATGATTGATATATATATGATTGATATATATGATATATATGATTGATATATATATATGATTGATATATATGATATATATGATTGATATATATGATATATATGATTGATATATATGATTGATATATATGATATATATGATTGATATATATGATATATATGATTGATATATATGATATATATGATTGATATATATTATATATATGATTGATATATATGATATATATGATTGATATATGTGATATATGTGATTGATATATATGATATATATGATTGATATATATGATATATATGATTGATATATATGATTGATATATATGATATATATGATTGATATATATGATATATATGATTGATATATATGATATATATGATTGATATATATGATTGATATATATGATATATATTATTGATATATATGATATATATGATTGATATATATGGTATATATGATTGATATATGTGATATATGTGATTGATATATATGATATATATGATTGATATATATGATATATACGATTGATATATATGATATATATGATTGATATATATGATATATATGATTGATATATATGATATATACGATTGATATATATATGATTGATATATATGATATATATGATTGATATATATGATTGATATATATGATATATATGATTGATATATATATGATTGATATATATGATATATATGATTGATATATATGATATATATGATTGATATATATTATATATATGATTGATATATATGATATATATGATTGATATATATGATATATATTATTGATATATATGATATATATGATTGATATATATGATATATATGATTGATATATATATGATTGATATATATGATATTGTTACATCCGGCCTTCACCTGGTCCCCTTTTCCGTTGTCAATAAGCGAGAAATGCTGATGCATTTCACAACATTGTTATGAGAGCGAGTGTAACTGACACCGCCGAGCTGATGTAAGAAAATAACAGATAAGCGTTTTCCTTTTGGGTATTACGAAGAATGACCCAAAAGGAATATTATAAAGAGCAGGCGAGCCAATCGATCGACGGTCTTTTGTTGGAGTCATTTAGAGTCGTTAGAGTCCTGTAAATCAGGCTCAGCCACCCGGAGATCAGAGCGAATCTCTGACCATCGCCGCGACGCGAGAATTGTAACATCGTAACAGTGAGGGCGTAACGCGTAGCAACGGAATATCGCGTAAAGAGTCGAGGGGAATAGTTAAGAATTCCGCGCAGTTCGAATCCGCCATCTCTTGACCGCGTAGAGTGACTCCGCGAAGTACAAAGTAGAGAAGTGCGCGAGACGAAGGAACTAGCAACGCGAAGCAACCCCGAGCGACCCGCGACCGGCTACACAGCCGAGGTGGCGTCCGCAACTTTATACTCACAAACCTAAGAAGAAGGGGTTGGTATGTAAACAACGAACTACCACATACATTTACAATTGTTAAACCCAAACAAGCAATACAGTTCACTTTCCATCCTCCCCTTCCCTTATTTATAAGAGAAAGTTTACTCAAGGTGTGCTTTAGCACTTTAAAAGAGCAAGAACCCCTAAGGGTGATCTCTGCCGCTCGAGGTCACCACCGTGTAGTTAGGACGTAACAATATATATGATTGATATATATATGATTGATATATATGATATATATGAATGATATATATGATATATACGATTGATATATATGATATATATGATTGATATATATATGATTGATATATATAATATACATGATTGATATATATATATGATTGATATATATGATATATATGATTGATATATATGATATATATGATTGATATATATGATATATATGATTGATATATATATGATTGATATATATATGATTGATATATATGATATATATGATTGATATATATATGATTGATATATATGATATATATGGTTGATATATATATGATTGATATATATGATATATATGATTGATATATATGATATATATGATTGATATATATGATATATATGATTGATATATATGATATATATGATTGATATATATATGATTGATATATATGATATATATGATTGATATATATATATATGATTGGTATATATGATATATATGATTGATATATATGATACATATGATTGATATATATGATATATAGGATGGATATATAAATGATTGATATATATATGATTGATATATATGATATATATGATTGATATATATATGATTGATATATATGATATATATGATTGATATATATATATGATTGATATATATGATATATATGATTGATATATATGATATATATGATTGATATATATGATTGATATATATGATATATATGATTGATATATATGATATATACGATTGATATATATGATATATATGATTGATATATATGATATATATGATTGATATATATGATATATATGATTGATATATATATGATTGATATATATATGATTGATATATATGATATATATGATTGATATATATGATATATATGATTGATATATATGATATATATGGTTGATATATATATGATTGATATATATGATATATATGATTGATATATATGATATATATGATTGATATATATGATATATATGATTGATATATATATATGATTGATATATATGATATATATGATTGATATATATGATATATATGATTGATATATATGATTGATATATATGATATATATGATTGATATATATGATATATACGATTGATATATATGATATATATGATTGATATATATGATATATATGATTGATATATATGATATATATGATTGATATATATATGATTGATATATATATGATTGATATATATGATATATATGATTGATATATATGATATATATGGTTGATATATATATGATTGATATATATGATATATATGATTGATATATATGATATATATGATTGATATATATGATATATATGATTGATATATATGATATATATGATTGATATATATATGATTGATATATATGATATATATGATTGATATATATATATATATGATTGGTATATATGATATATATGATTGATATATATGATACATATGATTGATATATATGATATATAGGATGGATATATAAATGATTGATATATATATGATTGATATATATGATATATATGATTGATATATATATGATTGATATATATGATATATATGATTGATATATATATATGATTGATATATATGATATATATGATTGATATATATGATATATATGATTGATATATATGATTGATATATATGATATATATGATTGATATATATGATATATACGATTGATATATATGATATATATGATTGATATATATGATATATATGATTGATATATATATGATTGATATATATATGATTGATATATATGATATATATGATTGATATATATGATATATATGATTGATATATATGATATATATGGTTGATATATATATGATTGATATATATGATATATATGATTGATATATATGATATATATGATTGATATATATGATATATATGACTGATATATATACGATTGATATATATATATGATATATATGATTGATATATATACGATTGATATATATGATATATATGATTGATATATATACGATTGATATATATGATATATATGATTGATATATATATGATATATATGATTGATATATATACGATTGATATATATGATATATATGATTGATATATATACGATTGATATATATGATATATATGATTGATATATATATACGATTGATATATGTGATATATATGATTGATATATACGCGATTGATATATATGATATATATGATTGATATATATACGATTGATATATATGATATATATGATTGATATATATACGATTGATATATATGATATATATGATTGATATATATGATATATATGATATATATGATTGATATATGTATGATTGATATATATGATATATATGATTGATATATGTGATATATATGATTGATATATATGATATATATGATTGATATATATGATATATATGATATATATGATTGATATATATGATATATATTATTGATATATATATGATTGATATATATATGATTGATATATATATGATTGATATATATGATATATATGATTGATATATATATGATTGATATATATGATATATATGATTGATATATATATATGATTGATATATATGATATATATGATTGATATATATGATATATATGATTGATATATATGATTGATATATATGATATATATGATTGATATATATGATATATACGATTGATATATATGATATATATGATTGATATATATGATATATATGATTGATACATATGATATATATGATTGATATATATATGATTGATATATATATGATTGATATATATGATATATATGATTGATATATATATGATTGATATATATATGATTGATATATATGATATATATGATTGATATATATGATATATATGATTGATATATATGATATATATGGTTGATATATATATGATTGATATATATGATATATATGATTGATATATATGATATATATGATTGATATATATGATATATATGACTGATATATATACGATTGATATATATATGATATATATGATTGATATATATACGATTGATATATATGATATATATGATTGATATATATACGATTGATATATATGATATATATGATTGATATATATATGATATATATGATTGATATATATACGATTGATATATATGATATATATGATTGATATATATACGATTGATATATATGATATATATGATTGATATATATATGATATATATGATTGATATATATACGATTGATATATATGATATATATGATTGATATATATACGATTGATATATATGATATATATGATTGATATATATATACGATTGATATATGTGATATATATGATTGATATATACGCGATTGATATATATGATATATATGATTGATATATATACGATTGATATATATGATATATATGATTGATATATATACGATTGATATATATGATATATATGATTGATATATATGATATATATGATATATATGATTGATATATGTATGATTGATATATATGATATATATGATTGATATATGTGATATATATGATTGATATATATGATATATATGATTGATATATATGATATATATGATTGATATATATGATATATGTGATATATATGATTGATATATATGATATATATGATTGATATATGTGATATATGTGATTGATATATATGATATATATGATTGATATATATGATATATACGATTGATATATATGATATATATGATTGATATATATGATATATATGATTGATATATATGATATATATGATTGATATATATATGATTCATATATATATGATTGATATATATGATATATATGATTGATATATATGATATATATGGTTGATATATATATGATTGATATATATGATATATATGATTGATATATATGATATATATGATTGATATATATGATATATATGATTGATATATATGATATATATGATTGATATATATGATATATATGATTGATATATATACGATTGATATATATATGATATATATGATTGATATATATACGATTGATATATATGATATATATGATTGATATATATACGATTGATATATATGATATATATGATTGATATATATATGATATATATGATTGATATATATACGATTGATATATATGATATATATGATTGATATATATACGATTGATATATATGATATATATGATTGATATATATATACGATTGATATATGTGATATATATGATTGATATATACGCGATTGATATATATGATATATATGATTGATATATATACGATTGATATATATGATATATATGATTGATATATATACGATTGATATATATGATATATATGATTGATATATATGATTGATATATATGATATATATTATTGATCTATATGATATATATGATTGATGTATATGATATATATGATTGATATATGTGATATATGTGATTGATATATATGATATATATGATTGATATATATGATATATACGATTGATATATATGATATATATGATTGATATATATGATATATATGATTGATATATATGATATATATGATTGATATATATATGATTGATATATATATGATTGATATATATGATATATATGATTGATATATATGATATATATGGTTGATATATATATGATTGATATATATGATATATATGATTGATATATATGATATATATGATTGATATATATGATATATATGATTGATATATATGATATATATGATTGATATATATACGATTGATATATATATGATATATATGATTGATATATATAAGATTGATATATATGATATATATGATTGATATATATACGATTGATATATATGATATATATGATTGATATATATATGATATATATGATTGATATATATACGATTGATATATATGATATATATGATTGATATATATACGATTGATATATATGATATATATGATTGATATATATATACGATTGATATATGTGATATATATGATTGATATATACGCGATTGATATATATGATATATATGATTGATATATATACGATTGATATATATGATATATATGATTGATATATATACGATTGATATATATGATATATATGATTGATATATATGATATATATGATATATATGATAGATATATGTATGATTGATATATATGATATATATGATTGATATATGTGATATATATGATTGATATATATGATATATATGATTGATATATATGATATATATGATTGATATATATGATATATATGATTGATATATATGATATATATGATTGATATATATGATTGATATATATACGATTGATATATATGATATATATGATTGATATATATATATATATATATATATATATATATATATATATATGATTGATATATATGATATATATGATTGATATATATGATTGATATATATGATATATATGATTGATATATATGATTGATATATATGATATATATGATTGATATACATGATTGATATTTATGATTGATATATATGATATATATGATTGATATATATGATTGATATATATATGATTGATGCATATGATATATATGATTGATATGTATATGATTGATATATATGATATATATGATTGATATATATATGATTGATATATATGATTGATATATATATGATTGATATATATGATATATATGATTGATATATATGACATATATGATTGATATATATGATATATATGATTGATATATATGATACATATGATTGATATATATGATATATAGGATGGATATATAAATGATTGATATATATATGATTGATATATATGATATATATGATTGATATATATATGATTGATATATATGATATATATGATTGATATATATATATGATTGATATATATGATATATATGATTGATATATATGATTGATATATATGATATATATGATTGATATATATGATATATATGATTGATATATATGATATATATGATTGATATATATTATATATATGATTGATATATATGATATATATGATTGATATATGTGATATATGTGATTGATATATATGATATATATGATTGATATATATGATATATATGATTGATATATATGATTGATATATATGATATATATGATTGATATATATGATATATATGATTGATATATATGATATATATGATTGATATATATGATTGATATATATGATATATATTATTGATATATATGATATATATGATTGATATATATGGTATATATGATTGATATATGTGATATATGTGATTGATATATATGATATATATGATTGATATATATGATATATACGATTGATATATATGATATATATGATTGATATATATGATATATATGATTGATATATATGATATATACGATTGATATATATATGATTGATATATATGATATATATGATTGATATATATGATTGATATATATGATATATATGATTGATATATATATGATTGATATATATGATATATATGATTGATATATATGATATATATGATTGATATATATTATATATATGATTGATATATATGATATATATGATTGATATATATTATATATATGATTGATATATATGATATATATTATTGATATATATGATATATATTATTGATATATATGATATATATGATTGATATATATGATATATATGATTGATATATATATGATTGATATATATGATATTGTTACATCCGGCCTTCACCTGGTCCCCTTTTCCGTTGTCAATAAGCGAGAAATGCTGATGCATTTCACAACATTGTTATGAGAGCGAGTGTAACTGACACCGCCGAGCTGATGTAAGAAAATAACAGATAAGCGTTTTCCTTTTGGGTATTACGAAGAATGACCCAAAAGGAATATTATAAAGAGCAGGCGAGCCAATCGATCGACGGTCTTTTGTTGGAGTCATTTAGAGTCGTTAGAGTCCTGTAAATCAGGCTCAGCCACCCGGAGATCAGAGCGAATCTCTGACCATCGCCGCGACGCGAGAATTGTAACATCGTAACAGTGAGGGCGTAACGCGTAGCAACGGAATATCGCGTAAAGAGTCGAGGGGAATAGTTAAGAATTCCGCGCAGTTCGAATCCGCCATCTCTTGACCGCGTAGAGTGACTCCGCGAAGTACAAAGTAGAGAAGTGCGCGAGACGAAGGAACTAGCAACGCGAAGCAACCCCGAGCGACCCGCGACCCGCGACCGGCTACACAGCCGAGGTGGCGTCCGCAACTTTATACTCACAAACCTAAGAAGAAGGGGTTGGTATGTAAACAACGAACTACCACATACATTTACAATTGTTAAACCCAAACAAGCAATACAGTTCACTTTCCATCCTCCCCTTCCCTTATTTATAAGAGAAAGTTTACTCAAGGTGTGCTTTAGCACTTTAAAAGAGCAAGAACCCCTAAGGGTGATCTCTGCCGCTCGAGGTCACCACCGTGTAGTTAGGACGTAACAATATATATGATTGATATATATATGATTGATATATATGATATATATGAATGATATATATGATATATACGATTGATATATATGATATATATGATTGATATATATATGATTGATATATATAATATACATGATTGATATATATATGATTGATATATATGATATATATGATTGATATATATGATAGATATGATTGATATATATGATATATATGATTGATATATATATGATTGATATATATATGATTGATATATATGATATATATGATTGATATATATATGATTGATATATATGATATATATGGTTGATATATATATGATTGATATATATGATATATATGATTGATATATATGATATATATGATTGATATATATGATATATATGATTGATATATATGATATATATGATTGATATATATATGATTGATATATATATGATTGATATATATGATATATATGATTGATATATATATATATGATTGGTATATATGATATATATGATTGATATATATGATACATATGATTGATATATATGATATATAGGATGGATATATAAATGATTGATATATATATGATTGATATATATGATATATATGATTGATATATATATGATTGATATATATGATATATATGATTGATATATATATATATATATGATTGATATATATGATATATATGATTGATATATATGATATATATGATTGATATATATGATTGATATATATGATATATATGATTGATATATATGATATATACGATTGATATATATGATATATATGATTGATATATATGATATATATGATTGATATATATGATATATATGATTGATATATATATGATTGATATATATATGATTGATATATATGATATATATGATTGATATATATGATATATATGATTGATATATATGATATATATGGTTGATATATATATGATTGATATATATGATATATATGATTGATATATATGATATATATGATTGATATATATGATATATATGACTGATATATATACGATTGATATATATATGATATATATGATTGATATATATACGATTGATATATATGATATATATGATTGATATATATACGATTGATATATATGATATATATGATTGATATATATATATGATATATATGATTGATATATATACGATTGATATATATGATATATATGATTGATATATATACGATTGATATATATGATATATATGATTGATATATATATACGATTGATATATGTGATATATATGATTGATATATACGCGATTGATATATATGATATATATGATTGATATATATACGATTGATATATATGATATATATGATTGATATATATACGATTGATATATATGATATATATGATTGATATATATGATATATATGATATATATGATTGATATATGTATGATTGATATATATGATATATATGATTGATATATGTGATATATATGATTGATATATATGATATATATGATTGATATATATGATATATATGATTGATATATATGATATATATGATATATATGATTGATATATATGATATATATTATTGATATATATATGATTGATATATATATGATTGATATATATATGATTGATATATATGATATATATGATTGATATATATATGATTGATATATATGATATATATGATTGATATATATATATGATTGATATATATATATGATTGATATATATGATATATATGATTGATATATATGATATATATGATTGATATATATGATATATATGATTGATATATATGATATATATGATTGATATATATGATTGATATATATGATATATATGATTGATATATATGATATATACGATTGATATATATGATTGATATATATGATATATATGATTGATATATATGATATATATGATTGATATATATATGATTGATATATATATGATTGATATATATGATATATATGATTGATATATATATGATTGATATATATATGATTGATATATATGATATATATGATTGATATATATGATATATATGATTGATATATATGATATATATGATTGATATATATGATATATATGGTTGATATATATATGATTGATATATATGATATATATGATTGATATATATGATATATATGATTGATATATATGATATATATGACTGATATATATACGATTGATATATATATGATATATATGATTGATATATATACGATTGATATATGTGATATATATGATTGATATATATACGATTGATATATATGATATATATGATTGATATATATATGATATATATGATTGATATATATACGATTGATATATATGATATATATGATTGATATATATATGATATATATGATTGATATATATACGATTGATATATATGATATATATGATTGATATATATGATATATATGATATATATGATTGATATATGTATGATTGATATATATGATATATATGATTGATATATGTGATATATATGATTGATATATATGACATATATGATTGATATATATGATATATATGATTGATATATATGATATATATGATATATATGATTGATATATATGATATATATTATTGATATATATGATATATATGATTGATATATATGATACATATGATTGATATATGTGATATATGTGATTGATATATATGATATATATGATTGATATATATGATATATACGATTGATATATATAATATATATGATTGATATATATGATATATATGATTGATATATATGATATATATGATTGATATATATATGATTGATATATATATGATTGATATATATATGATTGATATATATGATATATATGATTGATATATATATGATTGATATATATGATATATATGGTTGATATATATATGATTGATATATATGATATATATGATTGATATATATGACATATATGATTGATATATATGACATATATGATTGATATATATGATATATATGATTGATATATATGATACATATGATTGATATATATGATATATAGGATGGATATATAAATGATTGATATATATATGATTGATATATATGATATATATGATTGATATATATATGATTGATATATATGATATATATGATTGATATATATATATGATTGATATATATGATATATATGATTGATATATATGATATATATGATTGATATATATGATTGATATATATGATATATATGATTGATATATATGATATATATGATTGATATATATGATATATATGATTGATATATATTATATATATGATTGATATATATGATATATATGATTGATATATGTGATATATGTGATTGATATATATGATATATATGATTGATATATATGATATATATCATTGATATATATGATTGATATATATGATATATATGATTGATATATATGATATATATGATTGATATATGTGATATATGTGATTGATATATATGATATATATGATTGATATATATGATATATATCATTGATATATATGATTGATATATATGATATATATGATTGATATATATGATATATATGATTGATATATATGATATATATGATTGATATATATGATATATATGATTGATATATATGATATATATGATTGATATATATGATATATATGATTGATATATATGATTGATATATATGATATATATGATTGATATATATGATATATATGATTGATATATATGATTGATATATATGATATATATTATTGATATGTATGATATATATGATTGATATATATGATATATATGATTGATATATGTGATATATGTGATTGATATATATGATATATATGATTGATATATATGATATATACGATTGATATATATGATATATATGATTGATATATATGATATATATGATTGATATATATGATATATATGATTGATATATATATGATTGATATATATGATATATATGATAGATATATATGATATATATGATTGATATATATTATATATATGATTGATATATATGATATATATGATTGATATATATTATATATATGATTGATATATATGATATATATTATTGATATATATGATATATATTATTGATATATATGGTATATATGATTGATATATATGATATATATGATTGATATATATATGATTGATATATATGATATATATTATTGATATATATGATATATATTATTGATATATATGGTATATATGATTGATATATATGATATATATGATTGATATATATATGATTGATATATATGATATTGTTACATCCGGCCTTCACCTGGTCCCCTTTTCCGTTGTCAATAAGCGAGAAATGCTGATGCATTTCACAACATTGTTATGAGAGCGAGTGTAACTGACACCGCCGAGCTGATGTAAGAAAATAACAGATAAGCGTTTTCCTTTTGGGTATTACGAAGAATGACCCAAAAGGAATATTATAAAGAGCAGGCGAGCCAATCGATCGACGGTCTTTTGTTGGAGTCATTTAGAGTCGTTAGAGTCCTGTAAATCAGGCTCAGCCACCCGGAGATCAGAGCGAATCTCTGACCATCGCCGCGACGCGAGAATTGTAACATCGTAACAGTGAGGGCGTAACGCGTAGCAACGGAATATCGCGTAAAGAGTCGAGGGGAATAGTTAAGAATTCCGCGCAGTTCGAATACGCCATCTCTTGACCGCGTAGAGTGACTCCGCGAAGTACAAAGTAGAGAAGTGCGCGAGACGAAGGAACTAGCAACGCGAAGCAACCCCGAGCGACCCGCGACCGGCTACACAGCCGAGGTGGCGTCCGCAACTTTATACTCACAAACCTAAGAAGAAGGGGTTGGTATGTAAACAACGAACTACCACATACATTTACAATTGTTAAACCCAAACAAGCAATACAGTTCACTTTCCATCCTCCCCTTCCCTTATTTATAAGAGAAAGTTTACTCAAGGTGTGCTTTAGCACTTTAAAAGAGCAAGAACCCCTAAGGGTGATCTCTGCCGCTCGAGGTCACCACCGTGTAGTTAGGACGTAACAATATATATGACTGATATATATATGATTGATATATATGATATATATGAATGATATATATGATATATACGATTGATATATATGATATATATGATTGATATATATATGATTGATATATATAAGATATATGATTGATATATATATGATTGATATATATGATATATATGATTGATATATATGATATATATGATTGATATATATGATATATATGATTGATATATATGATATATATGATTGATATATATATGATTGATATATATGATATATATGACTGATATATATATGATTGATATATATGATATATATGGTTGATATATATATATGATTGATATATATGATATATATGATTGATACATATATGATTGATATATATGATATATATGATTGATATATATATGATTGATATATATGATATATATGATTGATATATATACGATTGATATATATGATATATATGATTGATATATATATGACTGATATATATAATATATATGATTGATATATATATGATTGATATATATGATATATATGATTGATATATATGATATATATGATATATATGATTAATATATATGATATATATTATTGATATATATGATATATATGATTGATATATATGATATATATGATTGATATATATGATATATATGATATATATGATTGATATATATGATATATATTATTGATATATATGATATATATGATTGATATATATGATATATATGATTGATATATGTGATATATGTGATTGATATATATGATATATATGATATATACGATTGATATATATGATATATATGATTGATATATATGATATATATGATTGATATATATGATATATATGATTGATATATATATGATTGATATATATGATATATATGATTGATATATATATGATTGATATATATGATATATATGGTTGATATATATATGATTGATATATATGATATATATGATTGATATATATTATATATATGATTGATATATATGATATATATTATTGATATATATGATATATATTATTGATATATATGATATATATGATTGATATATATGATATATATGATTGATATATATATGATTGATATATATGATATTGTTACATCCGGCCTTCACCTGGTCCCCTTTTCCGTTGTCAATAAGCGAGAAATGCTGATGCATTTCACAACATTGTTATGAGAGCGAGTGTAACTGACACCGCCGAGCTGATGTAAGAAAATAACAGATAAGCGTTTTCCTTTTGGGTATTACGAAGAATGACCCAAAAGGAATATTATAAAGAGCAGGCGAGCCAATCGATCGTCGGTCTTTTGTTGGAGTCATTTAGAGTCGTTAGAGTCCTGTAAATCAGGCTCAGCCACCCGGAGATCAGAGCGAATCTCTGACCATCGCCGCGACGCGAGAATTGTAACATCGTAACAGTGAGGGCGTAACGCGTAGCAACGGAATATCGCGTAAAGAGTCGAGGGGAATAGTTAAGAATTCCGCGCAGTTCGAATCCGCCATCTCTTGACCGCGTAGAGTGACTCCGCGAAGTACAAAGTAGAGAAGTGCGCGAGACGAAGGAACTAGCAACGCGAAGCAACCCCGAGCGACCCGCGACCGGCTACACAGCCGAGGTGGCGTCCGCAACTTTATACTCACAAACCTAAGAAGAAGGGGTTGGTATGTAAACAACGAACTACCACATACATTTACAATTGTTAAACCCAAACAAGCAATACAGTTCACTTTCCATCCTCCCCTTCCCTTATTTATAAGAGAAAGTTTACTCAAGGTGTGCTTTAGCACTTTAAAAGAGCAAGAACCCCTAAGGGTGATCTCTGCCGCTCGAGGTCACCACCGTGTAGTTAGGACGTAACAATATATATGATTGATATATATATGATTGATATATATGATATATATGAATGATATATATGATATATACGATTGATATATATGATATATATGATTGATATATATATGATTGATATATATAATATACATGATTGATATATATATGATTGATATATATGATATATATGATTGATATATATGATATATATGATTGATATATATGATATATGTGATTGATATATATGATATATATGATTGATATATATATGATTGATATATATATGATTGATATATATGATACATATGATTGATATATATATGATTGATATATATGATATATATGGTTGATATATATATGATTGATATATATGATATATATGATTGATATATATGATATATATGATTGATATATATGATATATATGATTGATATATATGATATATATGATTGATATATATGATATATATGATTGATATATATGATATATATGATTGATATATATATGATTGATATATATGATATATATGATTGATATATATGATATATATGATTGATATATATGATATATATGATTGATATATATATGATTGATATATATGATATATATGATATATATTATTGATATATATGATATATATGATTGATATATATATGATTGATATATATGATATATATGATAGATATATATGATATATATGATTGATATATATTATATATATGATTGATATATATGATATATATGATTGATATATATTATATATATGATTGATATATATGATATATATTATTGATATATATGATATATATTATTGATATATATGGTATATATGATTGATATATATGATATATATGATTGATATATATATGATTGATATATATGATATTGTTACATCCGGCCTTCACCTGGTCCCCTTTTCCGTTGTCAATAAGCGAGAAATGCTGATGCATTTCACAACATTGTTATGAGAGCGAGTGTAACTGACACCGCCGAGCTGATGTAAGAAAATAACAGATAAGCGTTTTCCTTTTGGGTATTACGAAGAATGACCCAAAAGGAATATTATAAAGAGCAGGCGAGCCAATCGATCGTCGGTCTTTTGTTGGAGTCATTTAGAGTCGTTAGAGTCCTGTAAATCAGGCTCAGCCACCCGGAGATCAGAGCGAATCTCTGACCATCGCCGCGACGCGAGAATTGTAACATCGTAACAGTGAGGGCGTAACGCGTAGCAACGGAATATCGCGTAAAGAGTCGAGGGGAATAGTTAAGAATTCCGCGCAGTTCGAATCCGCCATCTCTTGACCGCGTAGAGTGACTCCGCGAAGTACAAAGTAGAGAAGTGCGCGAGACGAAGGAACTAGCAACGCGAAGCAACCCCGAGCGACCCGCGACCGGCTACACAGCCGAGGTGGCGTCCGCAACTTTATACTCACAAACCTAAGAAGAAGGGGTTGGTATGTAAACAACGAACTACCACATACATTTACAATTGTTAAACCCAAACAAGCAATACAGTTCACTTTCCATCCTCCCCTTCCCTTATTTATAAGAGAAAGTTTACTCAAGGTGTGCTTTAGCACTTTAAAAGAGCAAGAACCCCTAAGGGTGATCTCTGCCGCTCGAGGTCACCACCGTGTAGTTAGGACGTAACAATATATATGATTGATATATATATGATTGATATATATGATATATATGAATGATATATATGATATATACGATTGATATATATGATATATATGATTGATATATATATGATTGATATATATAATATACATGATTGATATATATATGATTGATATATATGATATATATGATTGATATATATGATATATATGATTGATATATATGATATATATGATTGATATATATGATATATATGATTGATATATATGATATATATGATTGATATATATGATATATATGATTGATATATATATGATTGATATATATATGATTGATATATATGATACATATGATTGATATATATATGATTGATATATATGATATATATGGTTGATATATATATGATTGATATATATGATATATATGATTGATATATATGATATATATGATTGATATATATGATATATATGATTGATATATATGATATATATGATTGATATATATGATATATATGATTGATATATATGATATATATGATTGATATATATATGATTGATATATATGATATATATGATTGATATATATATATATATATGATTGGTATATATGATATATATGATTGATATATATGATACATATGATTGATATATATGATATATAGGATGGATATATAAATGATTGATATATATATGATTGATATATATGATATATATGATTGATATATATATGATTGATATATATGATATATATGATTGATATATATATATGATTGATATATATGATATATATAATTGATATATATGATATATATGATTGATATATATGATTGATATATATGATATATATGATTGATATATATGATATATACGATTGATATATATGATATATATGATTGATATATATGATATATATGATTGATATATATGATATATATGATTGATATATATATGATTGATATATATATGATTGATATATATGATATATATGATTGATATATATGATATATATGATTGATATATATGATATATATGGTTGATATATATATGATTGATATATATGATATATATGATTGATATATATGATATATATGATTGATATATATGATATATATGACTGATATATATACGATTGATATATATATGATATATATGATTGATATATATACGATTGATATATATGATATATATGATTGATATATATACGATTGATATATATGATATATATGATTGATATATATATGATATATATGATTGATATATATACGATTGATATATATGATATATATGATTGATATATATACGATTGATATATATGATATATATGATTGATATATATATATATACGATTGATATATGTGATATATATGATTGATATATACGCGATTGATATATATGATATATATGATTGATATATATACGATTGATATATATGATATATATGATTGATATATATGCGATTGATATATATGATATATATGATTGATATATATGATATATATGATATATATGATTGATATATGTATGATTGATATATATGATATATATGATTGATATATGTGATATATATGATATATATGATTGATATATATGATATATATGATATGTATGATTGATATATATGATATATATGATATATATGATTGATATATATATGATTGATATATATGATATATATGATTGATATATATATATGATTGATATATATGATATATATGATTGATATATATGATTGATATATATGATATATATGATTGATATATATGATATATATGATTGATATATATGATATATATGATTGATATATATTTAATATATGATATATATATATGATATATATGATTGATATATGTGATATATGTGATTGATATATATGATATATATGATTGATATATGTGATATATATGATATATATGATTGATATATATGATATATATGATATGTATGATTGATATATATGATATATATGATATATATGATTGATATATATATGATTGATATATATGATATATATGATTGATATATATATATGATTGATATATATGATATATATGATTGATATATATGATTGATATATATGATATATATGATTGATATATATGATATATATGATTGATATATATGATATATATGATTGATATATATTTAATATATGATATATATATATGATATATATGATTGATATATGTGATATATGTGATTGATATATATGATATATATGATTGATATATATGATATATATCATTGATATATATCATTGATATATATGATTGATATATATGATATATATGATTGATATATATGATATATATGATTGATATATATGATATATATGATTGATATATATTATATATATGATTGATATATATGATATATATGATTGATATATGTGATATATGTGATTGATATATATGATATATATGATTGATATATATGATATATATCATTGATATATATGATTGATATATATGATATATATGATTGATATATATGATATATATGATTGATATATATGATATATATGATTGATATATATGATTGATATATATGATATATATTATTGATATATATGATATATATGATTGATATATATGATATATATGATTGATATATGTGATATATGTGATTGATATATATGATATATATGATTGATATATATGATATATACGATTGATATATATGATATATATGATTGATATATATGATATATATGATTGATATATATGATATATATGATTGATATATATATGATTGATATATATGATATATATGATTGATATATATGATATATATGATTGATATATATTATATATATGATTGATATATATGATATATATGATTGATATATATTATATATATGATTGATATATATGATATATATTATTGATATATATGATATATATTATTGATATATATGGTATATATGATTGATATATATGATATATATGATTGATATATATATGATTGATATATATGATATTGTTACATCCGGCCTTCACCTGGTCCCCATTTCCGTTGTCAATAAGCGAGAAATGCTGATGCATTTCACAACATTGTTATGAGAGCGAGTGTAACTGACAGCGCCGAGCTGATGTAAGAAAATAACAGATAAGCGTTTTCCTTTTGGGTATTACGAAGAATGACCCAAAAGGAATATTATAAAGAGCAGGCGAGCCAATCGATCGACGGTCTTTTGTTGGAGTCATTTAGAGTCGTTAGAGTCCTGTAAATCAGGCTCAGCCACCCGGAGATCAGAGCGAATCTCTGACCATCGCCGCGACGCGAGAATTGTAACATCGTAACAGTGAGGGCGTAACGCGTAGCAACGGAATATCGCGTAAAGAGTCGAGGGGAATAGTTAAGAATTCCGCGCAGTTCGAATCCGCCATCTCTTGACCGCGTAGAGTGACTCCGCGAAGTACAAAGTAGAGAAGTGCGCGAGACGAAGGAACTAGCAACGCGAAGCAACCCCGAGCGACCCGCGACCGGCTACACAGCCGAGGTGGCGTCCGCAACTTTATACTCACAAACCTAAGAAGAAGGGGTTGGTATGTAAACAACGAACTACCACATACATTTACAATTGTTAAACCCAAACAAGCAATACAGTTCACTTTCCATCCTCCCCTTCCCTTATTTATAAGAGAAAGTTTACTCAAGGTGTGCTTTAGCACTTTAAAAGAGCAAGAACCCCTAAGGGTGATCTCTGCCGCTCGAGGTCACCACCGTGTAGTTAGGACGTAACAATATATATGATTGATATATATATGATTGATATATATGATATATATGAATGATATATATGATATATACGATTGATATATATGATATATATGATTGATATATATGATATATATGATTGATATATATATGATTGATATATATATGATTGATATATATGATATATATGATTGATATATATATGATTGATATATATGATATATATGGTTGATATATATATGATTGATATATATGATATATATGATTGATATATATGACATATATGATTGATATATATACGATTGATATATATGATATATATGGTTGATATATATATATGATTGGTATATATGATATATATGATTGATATATATATATGATTGATATATATGATATATATGATTGATATATATATGATTGATATATATGATATATATGATTGATATATATATGATTGATATATATGATATATATGATTGATATATATGATATATATGATTGATATATATGACATATATGATTGATATATATGATATATATGATTGATATATATGATACATATGATTGATATATATGATATATAGGATGGATATATAAATGATTGATATATATATGATTGATATATATGATATATATGATTGATATATATATGATTGATATATATGATATATATGATTGATATATATATATGATTGATATATATGATATATATGATTGATATATATGATGTATATGATTGATATATATTATATATATGATTGATATATATGATATATATGATTGATATATATGATATATGTGATTGATATATATGATATATATGATTGATATATATGATATATATGATTGATATATATGATATATATGATTGATATATATGATATATATGATTGATATATATGATATATATGATTGATATATATGATATATATGATTGATATATATGATTGATATATATGATATATATGATATATATGATTGATATATATGATATATATGATTGATATATGTGATATATGTGATTGATATATATGATATATATGATTGATATATATGATATATACGATTGATATATATGATATATATGATTGATATATATGATATATATGATTGATATATATGATATATATGATTGATATATATATGATTGATATATATGATATATATTATTGATATATATGATATATATGATTGATATATATGATACATATGATTGATATATGTGATATATGTGATTGATATATATGATATATATGATTGATATATATGATATATACGATTGATATATATAATATATATGATTGATATATATGATATATATGATTGATATATATGATATATGTGATTGATATATATATGATTGATATATATATGATTGATATATATGATATATATGATTGATATATATATGATTGATATATATGATATATATGGTTGATATATATATGATTGATATATATGATATATATGATTGATATATATGACATATATGATTGATATATATGACATATATGATTGATATATATGATATATATGATTGATATATATGATACATATGATTGATATATATGATATATAGGATGGATATATAAATGATTGATATATATATGATTGATATATATGATATATATGATTGATATATATATGATTGATATATATGATATATATGATTGATATATATATATGATTGATATATATGATATATATGATTGATATATATGATATATATGATTGATATATATGATTGATATATATGATATATATGATTGATATATATGATATATATGATTGATATATATGATATATATGATTGATATATATTATATATATGATTGATATATATGATATATATGATTGATATATGTGATATATGTGATTGATATATATGATATATATGATTGATATATATGATATATATCATTGATATATATGATTGATATATATGATATATATGATTGATATATATGATATATATGATTGATATATATGATTGATATATATGATATATATTATTGATATATATGATATATATGATTGATATATATGATATATATGATTGATATATGTGATATATGTGATTGATATATATGATATATATGATTGATATATATGATATATACGATTGATATATATGATATATATGATTGATATATATGATATATATGATTGATATATATGATATATATGATTGATATATATATGATTGATATATATGATATATATGATTGATATATATGATATATATGATTGATATATATTATATATATGATTGATATATATGATATATATGATTGATATATATTATATATATGATTGATATATATGATATATATTATTGATATATATGATATATATTATTGATATATATGATATATATGATTGATATATATGATATATATGATTGATATATATATGATTGATATATATGATATTGTTACATCCGGCCTTCACCTGGTCCCCTTTTCCGTTGTCAATAAGCGAGAAATGCTGATGCATTTCACAACATTGTTATGAGAGCGAGTGTAACTGACACCGCCGAGCTGATGTAAGAAAATAACAGATAAGCGTTTTCCTTTTGGGTATTACGAAGAATGACCCAAAAGGAATATTATAAAGAGCAGGCGAGCCAATCGATCGACGGTCTTTTGTTGGAGTCATTTAGAGTCGTTAGAGTCCTGTAAATCGGGCTCAGCCACCCGGAGATCAGAGCGAATCTCTGACCATCGCCGCGACGCGAGAATTGTAACATCGTAACAGTGAGGGCGTAACGCGTAGCAACGGAATATCGCGTAAAGAGTCGAGGGGAATAGTTAAGAATTCCGCGCAGTTCGAATCCGCCATCTCTTGACCGCGTAGAGTGACTCCGCGAAGTACAAAGTAGAGAAGTGCGCGAGACGAAGGAACTAGCAACGCGAAGCAACCCCGAGCGACCCGCGACCGGCTACACAGCCGAGGTGGCGTCCGCAACTTTATACTCACAAACCTAAGAAGAAGGGGTTGGTATGTAAACAACGAACTACCACATACATTTACAATTGTTAAACCCAAACAAGCAATACAGTTCACTTTCCATCCTCCCCTTCCCTTATTTATAAGAGAAAGTTTACTCAAGGTGTGCTTTAGCACTTTAAAAGAGCAAGAACCCCTAAGGGTGATCTCTGCCGCTCGAGGTCACCACCGTGTAGTTAGGACGTAACAATATATATGATTGATATATATATATATGATTGATATATATGAATGGTATATATGATATATACGATTGATATATATGATATATATGATTGATATATATATGATTGATATATATAATATACATGATTGATATATATATGATTGATATATATGATATATATGATTGATATATATGATATATATGATTGATATATATATGATTGATATATATATGATTGATATATATGATATATATGATTGATATATATATGATTGATATATATGATATATATGGTTGATATATATATGATTGATATATATGATATATATGATTGATATATATGATATATATGATTGATATATATGATATATATGATTGATATATATATGATTGATATATATATGATTGATATATATGATATATATGATTGATATATATATATATATATATATATGATTGGTATATATGATATATATGATTGATATATATATGATTGATATATATGATATATATGATTGATATATATATGATTCATATATATGATATATATGATTGATATATATGATATATATTATTGATATATATGATATATATGATTGATATATATGATATATATGATTGATATATGTGATATATGTGATTGATATATATGATATATATGATTGATATATATGATATATACGATTGATATATATGATATATATGATTGATATATATGATATATATGATTGATATATATGATATATATGATTGATATATATGATATATATGATATATATGATTGATATATATGATATATATTATTGATATATATGATATATATGATTGATATATATGATATATATGATTGATATATGTGATATATGTGCTTGATATATATGATATATATGATTGATATATATGATATATACGATTGATATATATGATATATATGATTGATATATATGATATATATGATTGATATATATGATATATATGATTGATATATATATGATTGATATATATATGATTGATATATATGATATATATGATTGATATATATATGATTGATATATATGATACATATGGTTGATATATATATGATTGATATATATGATATATATGATTGATATATATGACATATATGATTGATATATATACGATTGATATATATGATATATATGGTTGATATATATATGATTGGTATATATGATATATATGATTGATATATATATATATGATTGATATATATGATATATACGATTGATATATATATGATTCATATATATGATATATATGATTGATATATTTATGATTCATATATATGATATATATGATTGATATATATACGATTGATATATATGATATATATGATTGATATATATGATATATATGATATATATGATTGATATATGTATGATTGATATATATGATATATATGATTGATATATGTGATATATATGATTGATATATATGATATATATGATTGATATATATGATATATATGATATATATGATTGATATATATGATATATATGATATATATGATTGATATATATGATATATATTATTGATATATATGATATATACGATTGATATATATAATATATATGATTGATATATATGATATATATGATTGATATATATGATATATATGATTGATATATATATGATTGATATATATATGATTGATATATATGATATATATGATTGATATATATATGATTGATATATATGATATATATGGTTGATATATATATGATTGATATATATGATACATATGATTGATATATATGACATATATGATTGATATATATGACATATATGATTGATATATATGATATATATGATTGATATATATGATACATATGATTGATATATATGATATATAGGATGGATATATAAATGATTGATATATATATGATTGATATATATGATATATATGATTGATATATATATGATTGATATATATGATATATATGATTGATATATATATATGATTGATATATATGATATATATGATTGATATATATGATATATATGATTGATATATATGATTGATATATATGATATATATGATTGATATATATGATATATATGATTGATATATATGATATATATGATTGATATATATTATATATATGATTGATATATATGATATATATGATTGATATATGTGATATATGTGATTGATATATATGATATATATGATTGATATATATGATATATATCATTGATATATATGATTGATATATATGATATATATGATTGATATATATGATATATATGATTGATATATATGATATATATGATTGATATATATGATTGATATATATGATATATATTATTGATATATATGATATATATGATTGATATATATGATATATATGATTGATATATGTGATATATGTGATTGATATATATGATATATATGATTGATATATATGATATATACGATTGATATATATGATATATATGATTGATATATATGATATATATGATTGATATATATGATATATATGATTGATATATATATGATTGATATATATGATATATATGATTGATATATATGATATATATGATTGATATATATTATATATATGATTGATATATATGATATATATGATTGATATATATTATATATATGATTGATATATATGATATATATTATTGATATATATGATATATTATTGATATATATGGTATATATGATTGATATATATGATATATATGATTGATATATATATGATTGATATATATGATATTGTTACATCCGGCCTTCACCTGGTCCCCATTTCCGTTGTCAATAAGCGAGAAATGCTGATGCATTTCACAACATTGTTATGAGAGCGAGTGTAACTGACAGCGCCGAGCTGATGTAAGAAAATAACAGATAAGCGTTTTCCTTTTGGGTATTACGAAGAATGACCCAAAAGGAATATTATAAAGAGCAGGCGAGCCAATCGATCGACGGTCTTTTGTTGGAGTCATTTAGAGTCGTTAGAGTCCTGTAAATCAGGCTCAGCCACCCGGAGATCAGAGCGAATCTCTGACCATCGCCGCGACGCGAGAATTGTAACATCGTAACAGTGAGGGCGTAACGCGTAGCAACGGAATATCGCGTAAAGAGTCGAGGGGAATAGTTAAGAATTCCGCGCAGTTCGAATCCGCCATCTCTTGACCGCGTAGAGTGACTCCGCGAAGTACAAAGTAGAGAAGTGCGCGAGACGAAGGAACTAGCAACGCGAAGCAACCCCGAGCGACCCGCGACCGGCTACACAGCCGAGGTGGCGTCCGCAACTTTATACTCACAAACCTAAGAAGAAGGGGTTGGTATGTAAACAACGAACTACCACATACATTTACAATTGTTAAACCCAAACAAGCAATACAGTTCACTTTCCATCCTCCCCTTCCCTTATTTATAAGAGAAAGTTTACTCAAGGTGTGCTTTAGCACTTTAAAAGAGCAAGAACCCCTAAGGGTGATCTCTGCCGCTCGAGGTCACCACCGTGTAGTTAGGACGTAACAATATATATGATTGATATATATATGATTGATATATATGATATATATGAATGATATATATGATATATACGATTGATATATATGATATATATGATTGATATATATGATATATATGATTGATATATATATGATTGATATATATATGATTGATATATATGATATATATGATTGATATATATATGATTGATATATATGATATATATGGTTGATATATATATGATTGATATATATGATATATATGATTGATATATATGACATATATGATTGATATATATACGATTGATATATATGATATATATGGTTGATATATATATATGATTGGTATATATGATATATATGATTGATATATATATATGATTGATATATATGATATATATGATTGATATATATATGATTGATATATATGATATATATGATTGATATATATATGATTGATATATATGATATATATGATTGATATATATGATATATATGATTGATATATATGACATATATGATTGATATATATGATATATATGATTGATATATATGATACATATGATTGATATATATGATATATAGGATGGATATATAAATGATTGATATATATATGATTGATATATATGATATATATGATTGATATATATATGATTGATATATATGATATATATGATTGATATATATATATGATTGATATATATGATATATATGATTGATATATATGATATATATGATTGATATATATTATATATATGATTGATATATATGATATATATGATTGATATATATGATATATGTGATTGATATATATGATATATATGATTGATATATATGATATATATGATTGATATATATGATATATATGATTGATATATATGATATATATGATTGATATATATGATATATATGATTGATATATATGATATATATGATTGATATATATGATTGATATATATGATATATATGATATATATGATTGATATATATGATATATATGATTGATATATGTGATATATGTGATTGATATATATGATATATATGATTGATATATATGATATATACGATTGATATATATGATATATATGATTGATATATATGATATATATGATTGATATATATGATATATATGATTGATATATATATGATTGATATATATGATATATATTATTGATATATATGATATATATGATTGATATATATGATACATATGATTGATATATGTGATATATGTGATTGATATATATGATATATATGATTGATATATATGATATATACGATTGATATATATAATATATATGATTGATATATATGATATATATGATTGATATATATGATATATGTGATTGATATATATATGATTGATATATATATGATTGATATATATGATATATATGATTGATATATATATGATTGATATATATGATATATATGGTTGATATATATATGATTGATATATATGATATATATGATTGATATATATGACATATATGATTGATATATATGACATATATGATTGATATATATGATATATATGATTGATATATATGATACATATGATTGATATATATGATATATAGGATGGATATATAAATGATTGATATATATATGATTGATATATATGATATATATGATTGATATATATATGATTGATATATATGATATATATGATTGATATATATATATGATTGATATATATGATATATATGATTGATATATATGATATATATGATTGATATATATGATTGATATATATGATATATATGATTGATATATATGATATATATGATTGATATATATGATATATATGATTGATATATATTATATATATGATTGATATATATGATATATATGATTGATATATGTGATATATGTGATTGATATATATGATATATATGATTGATATATATGATATATATCATTGATATATATGATTGATATATATGATATATATGATTGATATATATGATATATATGATTGATATATATGATTGATATATATGATATATATTATTGATATATATGATATATATGATTGATATATATGATATATATGATTGATATATGTGATATATGTGATTGATATATATGATATATATGATTGATATATATGATATATACGATTGATATATATGATATATATGATTGATATATATGATATATATGATTGATATATATGATATATATGATTGATATATATATGATTGATATATATGATATATATGATTGATGTATATGATATATATGATTGATATATATTATATATATGATTGATATATATGATATATATGATTGATATATATTATATATATGATTGATATATATGATATATATTATTGATATATATGATATATATTATTGATATATATGATATATATGATTGATATATATGATATATATGATTGATATATATATGATTGATATATATGATATTGTTACATCCGGCCTTCACCTGGTCCCCTTTTCCGTTGTCAATAAGCGAGAAATGCTGATGCATTTCACAACATTGTTATGAGAGCGAGTGTAACTGACACCGCCGAGCTGATGTAAGAAAATAACAGATAAGCGTTTTCCTTTTGGGTATTACGAAGAATGACCCAAAAGGAATATTATAAAGAGCAGGCGAGCCAATCGATCGACGGTCTTTTGTTGGAGTCATTTAGAGTCGTTAGAGTCCTGTAAATCGGGCTCAGCCACCCGGAGATCAGAGCGAATCTCTGACCATCGCCGCGACGCGAGAATTGTAACATCGTAACAGTGAGGGCGTAACGCGTAGCAACGGAATATCGCGTAAAGAGTCGAGGGGAATAGTTAAGAATTCCGCGCAGTTCGAATCCGCCATCTCTTGACCGCGTAGAGTGACTCCGCGAAGTACAAAGTAGAGAAGTGCGCGAGACGAAGGAACTAGCAACGCGAAGCAACCCCCGAGCGACCCGCGACCGGCTACACAGCCGAGGTGGCGTCCGCAACTTTATACTCACAAACCTAAGAAGAAGGGGTTGGTATGTAAACAACGAACTACCACATACATTTACAATTGTTAAACCCAAACAAGCAATACAGTTCACTTTCCATCCTCCCCTTCCCTTATTTATAAGAGAAAGTTTACTCAAGGTGTGCTTTAGCACTTTAAAAGAGCAAGAACCCCTAAGGGTGATCTCTGCCGCTCGAGGTCACCACCGTGTAGTTAGGACGTAACAATATATATGATTGATATATATATATATGATTGATATATATGAATGGTATATATGATATATACGATTGATATATATGATATATATGATTGATATATATATGATTGATATATATAATATACATGATTGATATATATATGATTGATATATATGATATATATGATTGATATATATGATATATATGATTGATATATATATGATTGATATATATATGATTGATATATATGATATATATGATTGATATATATATGATTGATATATATGATATATATGGTTGATATATATATGATTGATATATATGATATATATGATTGATATATATGATATATATGATTGATATATATGATATATATGATTGATATATATATGATTGATATATATATGATTGATATATATGATATATATGATTGATATATATATATATATATATATATGATTGGTATATATGATATATATGATTGATATATATATGATTGATATATATGATATATATGATTGATATATATATGATTCATATATATGATATATATGATTGATATATATGATATATATTATTGATATATATGATATATATGATTGATATATATGATATATATGATTGATATATGTGATATATGTGATTGATATATATGATATATATGATTGATATATATGATATATACGATTGATATATATGATATATATGATTGATATATATGATATATATGATTGATATATATGATATATATGATTGATATATATGATATATATGATATATATGATTGATATATATGATATATATTATTGATATATATGATATATATGATTGATATATATGATATATATGATTGATATATGTGATATATGTGCTTGATATATATGATATATATGATTGATATATATGATATATACGATTGATATATATGATATATATGATTGATATATATGATATATATGATTGATATATATGATATATATGATTGATATATATATGATTGATATATATATGATTGATATATATGATATATATGATTGATATATATATGATTGATATATATGATACATATGGTTGATATATATATGATTGATATATATGATATATATGATTGATATATATGACATATATGATTGATATATATACGATTGATATATATGATATATATGGTTGATATATATATGATTGGTATATATGATATATATGATTGATATATATATATATGATTGATATATATGATATATACGATTGATATATATATGATTCATATATATGATATATATGATTGATATATTTATGATTCATATATATGATATATATGATTGATATATATATGATTGATATATATGATATATATGATTGATATATATATGATTGATATATATGATATATATGATTGATATATATATGATTGATATATATGATATATATGATTGATATATATATATATATATATATATATATATATATATATATATATATATGATTGATATATATGATATATATGATTGATATATATGATTGATATATATGATATATATGATTGATATATATGATTGATATATATGATATATATGATTGATATATATATGATTGATATATATGATATATATGATTGATATATATATGATTGATATATATGATATATATGGTTGATATATATATATATGATTGATATATATGATATATATGATTGATACATATATGATTGATATATATGATATATATGATTGATATATATATGATTGATATATATGATATATATGATTGATATATATACGATTGATATATATGATATATATGATTGATATATATATGATTGAAATATATAATATATATGATTGATATATATATGATTGATATATATGATATATATGATATATATGATTGATATATATGATATATATTATTGATATATATGATATATATGATTGATATATATATGATTGATATATATGATATATATGATAGATATATATGATATATATGATTGATATATATTATATATATGATTGATATATATGATATATATGATTGATATATATTATATATATGATTGATATATATGATATATATTATTGATATATATGATATATATTATTGATATATATGGTATATATGATTGATATATATGATATATATGATTGATATATATATGATTGATATATATGATATTGTTACATCCGGCCTTCACCTGGTCCCCTTTTCCGTTGTCAATAAGCGAGAAATGCTGATGCATTTCACAACATTGTTATGAGAGCGAGTGTAACTGACACCGCCGAGCTGATGTAAGAAAATAACAGATAAGCGTTTTCCTTTTGGGTATTACGAAGAATGACCCAAAAGGAATATTATAAAGAGCAGGCGAGCCAATCGATCGACGGTCTTTTGTTGGAGTCATTTAGAGTCGTTAGAGTCCTGTAAATCAGGCTCAGCCACCCGGAGATCAGAGCGAATCTCTGACCATCGCCGCGACGCGAGAATTGTAACATCGTAACAGTGAGGGCGTAACGCGTAGCAACGGAATATCGCGTAAAGAGTCGAGGGGAATAGTTAAGAATTCCGCGCAGTTCGAATACGCCATCTCTTGACCGCGTAGAGTGACTCCGCGAAGTACAAAGTAGAGAAGTGCGCGAGACGAAGGAACTAGCAACGCGAAGCAACCCCGAGCGACCCGCGACCGGCTACACAGCCGAGGTGGCGTCCGCAACTTTATACTCACAAACCTAAGAAGAAGGGGTTGGTATGTAAACAACGAACTACCACATACATTTACAATTGTTAAACCCAAACAAGCAATACAGTTCACTTTCCATCCTCCCCTTCCCTTATTTATAAGAGAAAGTTTACTCAAGGTGTGCTTTAGCACTTTAAAAGAGCAAGAACCCCTAAGGGTGATCTCTGCCGCTCGAGGTCACCACCGTGTAGTTAGGACGTAACAATATATATGACTGATATATATATGATTGATATATATGATATATATGAATGATATATATGATATATACGATTGATATATATGATATATATGATTGATATATATATGATTGATATATATAAGATATATGATTGATATATATATGATTGATATATATGATATATATGATTGATATATATGATATATATGATTGATATATATGATATATATGATTGATATATATGATATATATGATTGATATATATATGATTGATATATATGATATATATGACTGATATATATATGATTGATATATATGATATATATGGTTGATATATATATATGATTGATATATATGATATATATGATTGATACATATATGATTGATATATATGATATATATGATTGATATATATATGATTGATATATATGATATATATGATTGATATATATACGATTGATATATATGATATATATGATTGATATATATATGACTGATATATATAATATATATGATTGATATATATATGATTGATATATATGATATATATGATTGATATATATGATATATATGATATATATGATTAATATATATGATATATATTATTGATATATATGATATATATGATTGATATATATGATATATATGATTGATATATATGATATATATGATATATATGATTGATATATATGATATATATTATTGATATATATGATATATATGATTGATATATATGATATATATGATTGATATATGTGATATATGTGATTGATATATATGATATATATGATATATACGATTGATATATATGATATATATGATTGATATATATGATATATATGATTGATATATATGATATATATGATTGATATATATATGATTGATATATATGATATATATGATTGATATATATATGATTGATATATATGATATATATGGTTGATATATATATGATTGATATATATGATATATATGATTGATATATATTATATATATGATTGATATATATGATATATATTATTGATATATATGATATATATTATTGATATATATGATATATATGATTGATATATATGATATATATGATTGATATATATATGATTGATATATATGATATTGTTACATCCGGCCTTCACCTGGTCCCCTTTTCCGTTGTCAATAAGCGAGAAATGCTGATGCATTTCACAACATTGTTATGAGAGCGAGTGTAACTGACACCGCCGAGCTGATGTAAGAAAATAACAGATAAGCGTTTTCCTTTTGGGTATTACGAAGAATGACCCAAAAGGAATATTATAAAGAGCAGGCGAGCCAATCGATCGTCGGTCTTTTGTTGGAGTCATTTAGAGTCGTTAGAGTCCTGTAAATCAGGCTCAGCCACCCGGAGATCAGAGCGAATCTCTGACCATCGCCGCGACGCGAGAATTGTAACATCGTAACAGTGAGGGCGTAACGCGTAGCAACGGAATATCGCGTAAAGAGTCGAGGGGAATAGTTAAGAATTCCGCGCAGTTCGAATCCGCCATCTCTTGACCGCGTAGAGTGACTCCGCGAAGTACAAAGTAGAGAAGTGCGCGAGACGAAGGAACTAGCAACGCGAAGCAACCCCGAGCGACCCGCGACCGGCTACACAGCCGAGGTGGCGTCCGCAACTTTATACTCACAAACCTAAGAAGAAGGGGTTGGTATGTAAACAACGAACTACCACATACATTTACAATTGTTAAACCCAAACAAGCAATACAGTTCACTTTCCATCCTCCCCTTCCCTTATTTATAAGAGAAAGTTTACTCAAGGTGTGCTTTAGCACTTTAAAAGAGCAAGAACCCCTAAGGGTGATCTCTGCCGCTCGAGGTCACCACCGTGTAGTTAGGACGTAACAATATATATGATTGATATATATATGATTGATATATATGATATATATGAATGATATATATGATATATACGATTGATATATATGATATATATGATTGATATATATATGATTGATATATATAATATACATGATTGATATATATATGATTGATATATATGATATATATGATTGATATATATGATATATATGATTGATATATATGATATATGTGATTGATATATATGATATATATGATTGATATATATATGATTGATATATATATGATTGATATATATGATACATATGATTGATATATATATGATTGATATATATGATATATATGGTTGATATATATATGATTGATATATATGATATATATGATTGATATATATGATATATATGATTGATATATATGATATATATGATTGATATATATGATATATATGATTGATATATATGATATATATGATTGATATATATGATATATATGATTGATATATATATGATTGATATATATGATATATATGATTGATATATATGATATATATGATTGATATATATGATATATATGATTGATATATATATGATTGATATATATGATATATATGATATATATTATTGATATATATGATATATATGATTGATATATATATGATTGATATATATGATATATATGATAGATATATATGATATATATGATTGATATATATTATATATATGATTGATATATATGATATATATGATTGATATATATTATATATATGATTGATATATATGATATATATTATTGATATATATGATATATATTATTGATATATATGGTATATATGATTGATATATATGATATATATGATTGATATATATATGATTGATATATATGATATTGTTACATCCGGCCTTCACCTGGTCCCCTTTTCCGTTGTCAATAAGCGAGAAATGCTGATGCATTTCACAACATTGTTATGAGAGCGAGTGTAACTGACACCGCCGAGCTGATGTAAGAAAATAACAGATAAGCGTTTTCCTTTTGGGTATTACGAAGAATGACCCAAAAGGAATATTATAAAGAGCAGGCGAGCCAATCGATCGTCGGTCTTTTGTTGGAGTCATTTAGAGTCGTTAGAGTCCTGTAAATCAGGCTCAGCCACCCGGAGATCAGAGCGAATCTCTGACCATCGCCGCGACGCGAGAATTGTAACATCGTAACAGTGAGGGCGTAACGCGTAGCAACGGAATATCGCGTAAAGAGTCGAGGGGAATAGTTAAGAATTCCGCGCAGTTCGAATCCGCCATCTCTTGACCGCGTAGAGTGACTCCGCGAAGTACAAAGTAGAGAAGTGCGCGAGACGAAGGAACTAGCAACGCGAAGCAACCCCGAGCGACCCGCGACCGGCTACACAGCCGAGGTGGCGTCCGCAACTTTATACTCACAAACCTAAGAAGAAGGGGTTGGTATGTAAACAACGAACTACCACATACATTTACAATTGTTAAACCCAAACAAGCAATAACCCAAACAAGCAATACAGTTCACTTTCCATCCTCCCCTTCCCTTATTTATAAGAGAAAGTTTACTCAAGGTGTGCTTTAGCACTTTAAAGAGCAAGAACCCCTAAGGGTGATCTCTGCCGCTCGAGGTCACCACCGTGTAGTTAGGACGTAACAATATATATGATTGATATATATATGATTGATATATATGAAATATATGAATGATATATATGATATATACGATTTGATATATATGATAATATAGTTGAATGAGATATATATTGATTGATATATATAATATACATGAATTGATCATATATATGATTGATATATATGATATATATGATTGATAGTATATGAATATATATGATTGATATATATGATATATATGATTGATATATATTGATATATATGATTGATATATATGATATTATGATTGATATATATGATATATATGATTGATATATATATGATTGATATATATATGATTGATATATATATGATTGATTAATATATGATTGATATATATATATTGATATATATTATTGATATATATGATATATATGATTGATATATATGATATATATGATTGATATATATGATATATGATTGATATATATGATATATATGATTGATATATATGATATATATGATTGATATATATGATATATATGATTGATATATATATGATTGATATATATGATATATATGATTGATATATATGATATATATGATTGATATATATGATATATATGATTGATATATATGATACATATGATTGATATATATGATATATATGATTGATATATATATGATTGATATATATATGATTGATATATATGATATATGATTGATATATATATGATTGATATATATGATATATATGATTGATATATGATATATATGATTGATATATATGATATATATGATTGATATATATGATATATATGATTGATATATATATGATTGATATATATGATATATATGATTGATATATATGATATATATGATTGATATATATGATATATATGATTGATATATATGATATATATGATTGATATATATGATATATATGATTGAATATATATATGATTGATATATATATGATTGATATATATGATATATATGATTGATTATATGATATATATGATTGATATATATGATATATATGTTGATATATATATATGATTGATATATATGATATATATGATTGATATATATGATATATATGATTGATATATATGATATATATGATGATATATATATGATTGATATATATGATATATATGATTGATATATATACTGATTGATATATATGATATATATGATTGATATATATACGATTGATATATATGATATATATGATTGATATATATGATATATATGATTGATATATATGATATATATGATATATTGATTGATATATATCGATTGATATATATGATATATATGATTGATATATATGATATATAAGATTGATATATGTGATATATATGATTGATATATATAGCGATTGATATATATGATATATATGATTGATATATATATCGATTGATATATATTGATATATATGATTGATATATATGCGATTGATATATATGATATATATGATTGATATATATGATATATATGATATATATGATTGATATATTATGATTGATATATATGATATATATGATTGATATAATTGATATATATGATATATATGATTGATATATATAATGATATATATGATATATATGATTGATATATATCGATTGATATATATGATATATATGATTGATATATATATGATTGATATATATGATATATATGATTGATATATATATATGATTGATATATATGATATATATGATTGATATATATGATTGATATATATGATATATATGATTGATATATATGATATATATGATTGATATATATGATATATATGATTGATATATATTAATATATGATATATATATATGATATATATGATTGATATATGATATGATTGATATATATGATATATATGATTGATATATGTGATATATATGATATATATGATTGATATATATGATATATATGATATGTATGATTGATATATATGATATATATGATATATATGATTGATATATATATGATTGATATATATGATATATATGATTGATATATATATATGATTGATATATATGATATATATGATTGATATATATGATTGATATATATGATATATATGATTGATATATATGATATATATGATTGATATATATGATATATATGATTGATATATATTTAATATATGATATATATATATGATATATATGATTGATATATGTGATATATGTGATTGATATATATGATATATATGATTGATATATATGATATATATCATTGATATATATCATTGATATATATGATTGATATATATGATATATATGATTGATATATATGATATATATGATTGATATATATGATATATATGATTGATATATATTATATATATGATTGATATATATGATATATATGATTGATATATGTGATATATGTGATTGATATATATTGATATATATGATTGATATATATGATATATATCATTGATATATATGATTGATATATATGATATATATGATTGATATATATGATATATATGATTGATATATATGATATATATGATTGATATATATGATTGATATATATGATATATATTATTGATATATATGATATATATGATTGATATATATGATATATATGATTGATATATGTGATATATGTGATTGATATATATGATATATATGATTGATATATATGATATATACGATTGATATATATGATATATATGATTGATATATATGATATATATGATTGATATATATGATATATATGATTGATATATATATGATTGATATATATGATATATATGATTGATATATATGATATATATGATTGATATATATTATATATATGATTGATATATATGATATATATGATTGATATATATTATATATATGATTGATATATATGATATATATTATTGATATATATGATATATATTATTGATATATATGGTATATATGATTGATATATATGATATATATGATTGATATATATATGATTGATATATATGATATTGTTACAATCCGGCCTTCACCTGGTCCCCATTTCCGTTGTCAATAAGCGAGAAATGCTGATGCATTTCACAACATTGTTATGAGAGCGAGTGTAACTGACAGCGCCGAGCTGATGTAAGAAAATAACAGATAAGCGTTTTCCTTTTGGGTATTACGAAGAATGACCCAAAAGGAATATTATAAAGAGCAGGCGAGCCAATCGATCGACGGTCTTTTGTTGGAGTCATTTAGAGTCGTTAGAGTCCTGTAAATCAGGCTCAGCCACCCGGAGATCAGAGCGAATCTCTGACCATCGCCCGCGACGCGAGAATTGTAACATCGTAACAGTGAGGGCGTAACGCGTAGCAACGGAATATCGCGTAAAGAGTCGAGGGGAATAGTTAAGAATTCCGCGCAGTTCGAATCCGCCATCTCTTGACCGCGTAGAGTGACTCCGCGAAGTACAAAGTAGAGAAGTGCGCGAGACGAAGGAACTAGCAACGCGAAGCAACCCCGAGCGACCCGCGACCGGCTACACAGCCGAGGTGGCGTCCGCAACTTTATACTCACAAACCTAAGAAGAAGGGGTTGGTATGTAAACAACGAACTACCACATACATTTACAATTGTTAAACCCAAACAAGCAATACAGTTCACTTTCCATCCTCCCCTTCCCTTATTTATAAGAGAAAGTTTACTCAAGGTGTGCTTTAGCACTTTAAAAGAGCAAGAACCCCTAAGGGTGATCTCTGCCGCTCGAGGTCACCACCGTGTAGTTAGGACGTAACAATATATATGATTGATATATATATGATTGATATATATGATATATATGAAATGATATATATGATATATACGATTGATATATATGATATATATGATTGATATATATGATATATATGATTGATATATATATGATTGATATATATATGATTGATATATATGATATATATGATTGATATATATATGATTGATATATATGATATATATGGTTGATATATATATGATTGATATATATGATATATATGATTGATATATATGACATATATGATTGATATATATATACGATTGATATATATGATATATATGGTTGATATATATATATGATTGGTATATATGATATATATGATTGATATATATATATGATTGATATATATGATATATATGATTGATATATATATGATTGATATATATGATATATATGATTGATATATATATGATTGATATATATGATATATATGATTGATATATATGATATATATGATTGATATATATGACATATATGATTGATATATATGATATATATGATTGATATATATGATACATATGATTGATATATATGATATATAGGATGGATATATAAATGATTGATATATATATGATTGATATATATGATATATATGATTGATATATATATGATTGATATATATGATATATATGATTGATATATATATATGATTGATATATATGATATATATGATTGATATATATGATGTATATGATTGATATATATTATATATATGATTGATATATATGATATATATGATTGATATATATGATATATGTGATTGATATATATGATATATATGATTGATATATATGATATATATGATTGATATATATGATATATATGATTGATATATATGATATATATGATTGATATATATGATATATATGATTGATATATATGATATATATGATTGATATATATGATTGATATATATGATATATATGATATATATGATTGATATATATGATATATATGATTGATATATGTGATATATGTGATTGATATATATGATATATATGATTGATATATATGATATATACGATTGATATATATGATATATATGATTGATATATATGATATATATGATTGATATATATGATATATATGATTGATATATATATGATTGATATATATGATATATATTATTGATATATATGATATATATGATTGATATATATGATACATATGATTGATATATGTGATATATGTGATTGATATATATGATATATATGATTGATATATATGATATATACGATTGATATATATAATATATATGATTGATATATATGATATATATGATTGATATATATGATATATGTGATTGATATATATATGATTGATATATATATGATTGATATATATGATATATATGATTGATATATATATGATTGATATATATGATATATATGGTTGATATATATATGATTGATATATATGATATATATGATTGATATATATGACATATATGATTGATATATATGACATATATGATTGATATATATGATATATATGATTGATATATATGATACATATGATTGATATATATGATATATAGGATGGATATATAAATGATTGATATATATATGATTGATATATATGATATATATGATTGATATATATATGATTGATATATATGATATATATGATTGATATATATATATGATTGATATATATGATATATATGATTGATATATATGATATATATGATTGATATATATGATTGATATATATGATATATATGATTGATATATATGATATATATGATTGATATATATGATATATATGATTGATATATATTATATATATGATTGATATATATGATATATATGATTGATATATGTGATATATGTGATTGATATATATGATATATATGATTGATATATATGATATATATCATTGATATATATGATTGATATATATGATATATATGATTGATATATATGATATATATGATTGATATATATGATTGATATATATGATATATATTATTGATATATATGATATATATGATTGATATATATGATATATATGATTGATATATGTGATATATGTGATTGATATATATGATATATATGATTGATATATATGATATATACGATTGATATATATGATATATATGATTGATATATATGATATATATGATTGATATATATGATATATATGATTGATATATATATGATTGATATATATGATATATATGATTGATATATATGATATATATGATTGATATATATTATATATATGATTGATATATATGATATATATGATTGATATATATTATATATATGATTGATATATATGATATATATTATTGATATATATGATATATATTATTGATATATATGATATATATGATTGATATATATGATATATATGATTGATATATATATGATTGATATATATGATATTGTTACATCCGGCCTTCACCTGGTCCCCTTTTCCGTTGTCAATAAGCGAGAAATGCTGATGCATTTCACAACATTGTTATGAGAGCGAGTGTAACTGACACCGCCGAGCTGATGTAAGAAAATAACAGATAAGCGTTTTCCTTTTGGGTATTACGAAGAATGACCCAAAAGGAATATTATAAAGAGCAGGCGAGCCAATCGATCGACGGTCTTTTGTTGGAGTCATTTAGAGTCGTTAGAGTCCTGTAAATCGGGCTCAGCCACCCGGAGATCAGAGCGAATCTCTGACCATCGCCGCGACGCGAGAATTGTAACATCGTAACAGTGAGGGCGTAACGCGTAGCAACGGAATATCGCGTAAAGAGTCGAGGGGAATAGTTAAGAATTCCGCGCAGTTCGAATCCGCCATCTCTTGACCGCGTAGAGTGACTCCGCGAAGTACAAAGTAGAGAAGTGCGCGAGACGAAGGAACTAGCAACGCGAAGCAACCCCGAGCGACCCGCGACCGGCTACACAGCCGAGGTGGCGTCCGCAACTTTATACTCACAAACCTAAGAAGAAGGGGTTGGTATGTAAACAACGAACTACCACATACATTTACAATTGTTAAACCCAAACAAGCAATACAGTTCACTTTCCATCCTCCCCTTCCCTTATTTATAAGAGAAAGTTTACTCAAGGTGTGCTTTAGCACTTTAAAAGAGCAAGAACCCCTAAGGGTGATCTCTGCCGCTCGAGGTCACCACCGTGTAGTTAGGACGTAACAATATATATGATTGATATATATATATATGATTGATATATATGAATGGTATATATGATATATACGATTGATATATATGATATATATGATTGATATATATATGATTGATATATATAATATACATGATTGATATATATATGATTGATATATATGATATATATGATTGATATATATGATATATATGATTGATATATATATGATTGATATATATATGATTGATATATATGATATATATGATTGATATATATATGATTGATATATATGATATATATGGTTGATATATATATGATTGATATATATGATATATATGATTGATATATATGATATATATGATTGATATATATGATATATATGATTGATATATATATGATTGATATATATATGATTGATATATATGATATATATGATTGATATATATATATATATATATATATGATTGGTATATATGATATATATGATTGATATATATATGATTGATATATATGATATATATGATTGATATATATATGATTCATATATATGATATATATGATTGATATATATGATATATATTATTGATATATATGATATATATGATTGATATATATGATATATATGATTGATATATGTGATATATGTGATTGATATATATGATATATATGATTGATATATATGATATATACGATTGATATATATGATATATATGATTGATATATATGATATATATGATTGATATATATGATATATATGATTGATATATATGATATATATGATATATATGATTGATATATATGATATATATTATTGATATATATGATATATATGATTGATATATATGATATATATGATTGATATATGTGATATATGTGCTTGATATATATGATATATATGATTGATATATATGATATATACGATTGATATATATGATATATATGATTGATATATATGATATATATGATTGATATATATGATATATATGATTGATATATATATGATTGATATATATATGATTGATATATATGATATATATGATTGATATATATATGATTGATATATATGATACATATGGTTGATATATATATGATTGATATATATGATATATATGATTGATATATATGACATATATGATTGATATATATACGATTGATATATATGATATATATGGTTGATATATATATGATTGGTATATATGATATATATGATTGATATATATATATATGATTGATATATATGATATATACGATTGATATATATATGATTCATATATATGATATATATGATTGATATATTTATGATTCATATATATGATATATATGATTGATATATATACGATTGATATATATGATATATATGATTGATATATATGATATATATGATATATATGATTGATATATGTATGATTGATATATATGATATATATGATTGATATATGTGATATATATGATTGATATATATGATATATATGATTGATATATATGATATATATGATATATATGATTGATATATATGATATATATGATATATATGATTGATATATATGATATATATTATTGATATATATGATATATACGATTGATATATATAATATATATGATTGATATATATGATATATATGATTGATATATATGATATATATGATTGATATATATATGATTGATATATATATGATTGATATATATGATATATATGATTGATATATATATGATTGATATATATGATATATATGGTTGATATATATATGATTGATATATATGATACATATGATTGATATATATGACATATATGATTGATATATATGACATATATGATTGATATATATGATATATATGATTGATATATATGATACATATGATTGATATATATGATATATAGGATGGATATATAAATGATTGATATATATATGATTGATATATATGATATATATGATTGATATATATATGATTGATATATATGATATATATGATTGATATATATATATGATTGATATATATGATATATATGATTGATATATATGATATATATGATTGATATATATGATTGATATATATGATATATATGATTGATATATATGATATATATGATTGATATATATGATATATATGATTGATATATATTATATATATGATTGATATATATGATATATATGATTGATATATGTGATATATGTGATTGATATATATGATATATATGATTGATATATATGATATATATCATTGATATATATGATTGATATATATGATATATATGATTGATATATATGATATATATGATTGATATATATGATATATATGATTGATATATATGATTGATATATATGATATATATTATTGATATATATGATATATATGATTGATATATATGATATATATGATTGATATATGTGATATATGTGATTGATATATATGATATATATGATTGATATATATGATATATACGATTGATATATATGATATATATGATTGATATATATGATATATATGATTGATATATATGATATATATGATTGATATATATATGATTGATATATATGATATATATGATTGATATATATGATATATATGATTGATATATATTATATATATGATTGATATATATGATATATATGATTGATATATATTATATATATGATTGATATATATGATATATATTATTGATATATATGATATATATTATTGATATATATGGTATATATGATTGATATATATGATATATATGATTGATATATATATGATTGATATATATGATATTGTTACATCCGGCCTTCACCTGGTCCCCATTTCCGTTGTCAATAAGCGAGAAATGCTGATGCATTTCACAACATTGTTATGAGAGCGAGTGTAACTGACAGCGCCGAGCTGATGTAAGAAAATAACAGATAAGCGTTTTCCTTTTGGGTATTACGAAGAATGACCCAAAAGGAATATTATAAAGAGCAGGCGAGCCAATCGATCGACGGTCTTTTGTTGGAGTCATTTAGAGTCGTTAGAGTCCTGTAAATCAGGCTCAGCCACCCGGAGATCAGAGCGAATCTCTGACCATCGCCGCGACGCGAGAATTGTAACATCGTAACAGTGAGGGCGTAACGCGTAGCAACGGAATATCGCGTAAAGAGTCGAGGGGAATAGTTAAGAATTCCGCGCAGTTCGAATCCGCCATCTCTTGACCGCGTAGAGTGACTCCGCGAAGTACAAAGTAGAGAAGTGCGCGAGACGAAGGAACTAGCAACGCGAAGCAACCCCGAGCGACCCGCGACCGGCTACACAGCCGAGGTGGCGTCCGCAACTTTATACTCACAAACCTAAGAAGAAGGGGTTGGTATGTAAACAACGAACTACCACATACATTTACAATTGTTAAAACCCAAACAAGCAATACAGTTCACTTTCCATCCTCCCCTTCCCTTATTTATAAGAGAAAGTTTACTCAAGGTGTGCTTTAGCACTTTAAAAGAGCAAGAACCCCTAAGGGTGATCTCTGCCGCTCGAGGTCACCACCGTGTAGTTAGGACGTAACAATATATATGATTGATATATATATGATTGATATATATGATATATATGAATGATATATATGATATATACGATTGATATATATGATATATATGATTGATATATATGATATATATGATTGATATATATATGATTGATATATATATGATTGATATATATGATATATATGATTGATATATATATGATTGATATATATGATATATATGGTTGATATATATATGATTGATATATATGATATATATGATTGATATATATGACATATATGATTGATATATATACGATTGATATATATGATATATATGGTTGATATATATATATGATTGGTATATATGATATATATGATTGATATATATATATGATTGATATATATGATATATATGATTGATATATATATGATTGATATATATGATATATATGATTGATATATATATGATTGATATATATGATATATATGATTGATATATATGATATATATGATTGATATATATGACATATATGATTGATATATATGATATATATGATTGATATATATGATACATATGATTGATATATATGATATATAGGATGGATATATAAATGATTGATATATATATGATTGATATATATGATATATATGATTGATATATATATGATTGATATATATGATATATATGATTGATATATATATATGATTGATATATATGATATATATGATTGATATATATGATATATATGATTGATATATATTATATATATGATTGATATATATGATATATATGATTGATATATATGATATATGTGATTGATATATATGATATATATGATTGATATATATGATATATATGATTGATATATATGATATATATGATTGATATATATGATATATATGATTGATATATATGATATATATGATTGATATATATGATATATATGATTGATATATATGATTGATATATATGATATATATGATATATATGATTGATATATATGATATATATGATTGATATATGTGATATATGTGATTGATATATATGATATATATGATTGATATATATGATATATACGATTGATATATATGATATATATGATTGATATATATGATATATATGATTGATATATATGATATATATGATTGATATATATATGATTGATATATATGATATATATTATTGATATATATGATATATATGATTGATATATATGATACATATGATTGATATATGTGATATATGTGATTGATATATATGATATATATGATTGATATATATGATATATACGATTGATATATATAATATATATGATTGATATATATGATATATATGATTGATATATATGATATATGTGATTGATATATATATGATTGATATATATATGATTGATATATATGATATATATGATTGATATATATATGATTGATATATATGATATATATGGTTGATATATATATGATTGATATATATGATATATATGATTGATATATATGACATATATGATTGATATATATGACATATATGATTGATATATATGATATATATGATTGATATATATGATACATATGATTGATATATATGATATATAGGATGGATATATAAATGATTGATATATATATGATTGATATATATGATATATATGATTGATATATATATGATTGATATATATGATATATATGATTGATATATATATATGATTGATATATATGATATATATGATTGATATATATGATATATATGATTGATATATATGATTGATATATATGATATATATGATTGATATATATGATATATATGATTGATATATATGATATATATGATTGATATATATTATATATATGATTGATATATATGATATATATGATTGATATATGTGATATATGTGATTGATATATATGATATATATGATTGATATATATGATATATATCATTGATATATATGATTGATATATATGATATATATGATTGATATATATGATATATATGATTGATATATATGATTGATATATATGATATATATTATTGATATATATGATATATATGATTGATATATATGATATATATGATTGATATATGTGATATATGTGATTGATATATATGATATATATGATTGATATATATGATATATACGATTGATATATATGATATATATGATTGATATATATGATATATATGATTGATATATATGATATATATGATTGATATATATATGATTGATATATATGATATATATGATTGATGTATATGATATATATGATTGATATATATTATATATATGATTGATATATATGATATATATGATTGATATATATTATATATATGATTGATATATATGATATATATTATTGATATATATGATATATATTATTGATATATATGATATATATGATTGATATATATGATATATATGATTGATATATATATGATTGATATATATGATATTGTTACATCCGGCCTTCACCTGGTCCCCTTTTCCGTTGTCAATAAGCGAGAAATGCTGATGCATTTCACAACATTGTTATGAGAGCGAGTGTAACTGACACCGCCGAGCTGATGTAAGAAAATAACAGATAAGCGTTTTCCTTTTGGGTATTACGAAGAATGACCCAAAAGGAATATTATAAAGAGCAGGCGAGCCAATCGATCGACGGTCTTTTGTTGGAGTCATTTAGAGTCGTTAGAGTCCTGTAAATCGGGCTCAGCCACCCGGAGATCAGAGCGAATCTCTGACCATCGCCGCGACGCGAGAATTGTAACATCGTAACAGTGAGGGCGTAACGCGTAGCAACGGAATATCGCGTAAAGAGTCGAGGGGAATAGTTAAGAATTCCGCGCAGTTCGAATCCGCCATCTCTTGACCGCGTAGAGTGACTCCGCGAAGTACAAAGTAGAGAAGTGCGCGAGACGAAGGAACTAGCAACGCGAAGCAACCCCGAGCGACCCGCGACCGGCTACACAGCCGAGGTGGCGTCCGCAACTTTATACTCACAAACCTAAGAAGAAGGGGTTGGTATGTAAACAACGAACTACCACATACATTTACAATTGTTAAACCCAAACAAGCAATACAGTTCACTTTCCATCCTCCCCTTCCCTTATTTATAAGAGAAAGTTTACTCAAGGTGTGCTTTAGCACTTTAAAAGAGCAAGAACCCCTAAGGGTGATCTCTGCCGCTCGAGGTCACCACCGTGTAGTTAGGACGTAACAATATATATGATTGATATATATATATATGATTGATATATATGAATGGTATATATGATATATACGATTGATATATATGATATATATGATTGATATATATATGATTGATATATATAATATACATGATTGATATATATATGATTGATATATATGATATATATGATTGATATATATGATATATATGATTGATATATATATGATTGATATATATATGATTGATATATATGATATATATGATTGATATATATATGATTGATATATATGATATATATGGTTGATATATATATGATTGATATATATGATATATATGATTGATATATATGATATATATGATTGATATATATGATATATATGATTGATATATATATGATTGATATATATATGATTGATATATATGATATATATGATTGATATATATATATATATATATATATGATTGGTATATATGATATATATGATTGATATATATATGATTGATATATATGATATATATGATTGATATATATATGATTCATATATATGATATATATGATTGATATATATGATATATATTATTGATATATATGATATATATGATTGATATATATGATATATATGATTGATATATGTGATATATGTGATTGATATATATGATATATATGATTGATATATATGATATATACGATTGATATATATGATATATATGATTGATATATATGATATATATGATTGATATATATGATATATATGATTGATATATATGATATATATGATATATATGATTGATATATATGATATATATTATTGATATATATGATATATATGATTGATATATATGATATATATGATTGATATATGTGATATATGTGCTTGATATATATGATATATATGATTGATATATATGATATATACGATTGATATATATGATATATATGATTGATATATATGATATATATGATTGATATATATGATATATATGATTGATATATATATGATTGATATATATATGATTGATATATATGATATATATGATTGATATATATATGATTGATATATATGATACATATGGTTGATATATATATGATTGATATATATGATATATATGATTGATATATATGACATATATGATTGATATATATACGATTGATATATATGATATATATGGTTGATATATATATGATTGGTATATATGATATATATGATTGATATATATATATATGATTGATATATATGATATATACGATTGATATATATATGATTCATATATATGATATATATGATTGATATATTTATGATTCATATATATGATATATATGATTGATATATATATGATTGATATATATGATATATATGATTGATATATATATGATTGATATATATGATATATATGATTGATATATATATGATTGATATATATGATATATATGATTGATATATATATATATATATATATATATATATATATATATATATATATATATATATATATATATATATGATTGATATATATGATATATATGATTGATATATATGATTGATATATATGATATATATGATTGATATATATGATTGATATATATGATATATATGATTGATATATATATGATTGATATATATGATATATATGATTGATATATATATGATTGATATATATGATATATATGGTTGATATATATATATATGATTGATATATATGATATATATGATTGATACATATATGATTGATATATATGATATATATGATTGATATATATATGATTGATATATATGATATATATGATTGATATATATACGATTGATATATATGATATATATGATTGATATATATATGATTGAAATATATAATATATATGATTGATATATATATGATTGATATATATGATATATATGATATATATGATTGATATATATGATATATATTATTGATATATATGATATATATGATTGATATATATATGATTGATATATATGATATATATGATAGATATATATGATATATATGATTGATATATATTATATATATGATTGATATATATGATATATATGATTGATATATATTATATATATGATTGATATATATGATATATATTATTGATATATATGATATATATTATTGATATATATGGTATATATGATTGATATATATGATATATATGATTGATATATATATGATTGATATATATGATATTGTTACATCCGGCCTTCACCTGGTCCCCTTTTCCGTTGTCAATAAGCGAGAAATGCTGATGCATTTCACAACATTGTTATGAGAGCGAGTGTAACTGACACCGCCGAGCTGATGTAAGAAAATAACAGATAAGCGTTTTCCTTTTGGGTATTACGAAGAATGACCCAAAAGGAATATTATAAAGAGCAGGCGAGCCAATCGATCGACGGTCTTTTGTTGGAGTCATTTAGAGTCGTTAGAGTCCTGTAAATCAGGCTCAGCCACCCGGAGATCAGAGCGAATCTCTGACCATCGCCGCGACGCGAGAATTGTAACATCGTAACAGTGAGGGCGTAACGCGTAGCAACGGAATATCGCGTAAAGAGTCGAGGGGAATAGTTAAGAATTCCGCGCAGTTCGAATACGCCATCTCTTGACCGCGTAGAGTGACTCCGCGAAGTACAAAGTAGAGAAGTGCGCGAGACGAAGGAACTAGCAACGCGAAGCAACCCCGAGCGACCCGCGACCGGCTACACAGCCGAGGTGGCGTCCGCAACTTTATACTCACAAACCTAAGAAGAAGGGGTTGGTATGTAAACAACGAACTACCACATACATTTACAATTGTTAAACCCAAACAAGCAATACAGTTCACTTTCCATCCTCCCCTTCCCTTATTTATAAGAGAAAGTTTACTCAAGGTGTGCTTTAGCACTTTAAAAGAGCAAGAACCCCTAAGGGTGATCTCTGCCGCTCGAGGTCACCACCGTGTAGTTAGGACGTAACAATATATATGACTGATATATATATGATTGATATATATGATATATATGAATGATATATATGATATATACGATTGATATATATGATATATATGATTGATATATATATGATTGATATATATAAGATATATGATTGATATATATATGATTGATATATATGATATATATGATTGATATATATGATATATATGATTGATATATATGATATATATGATTGATATATATGATATATATGATTGATATATATATGATTGATATATATGATATATATGACTGATATATATATGATTGATATATATGATATATATGGTTGATATATATATATGATTGATATATATGATATATATGATTGATACATATATGATTGATATATATGATATATATGATTGATATATATATGATTGATATATATGATATATATGATTGATATATATACGATTGATATATATGATATATATGATTGATATATATATGACTGATATATATAATATATATGATTGATATATATATGATTGATATATATGATATATATGATTGATATATATGATATATATGATATATATGATTAATATATATGATATATATTATTGATATATATGATATATATGATTGATATATATGATATATATGATTGATATATATGATATATATGATATATATGATTGATATATATGATATATATTATTGATATATATGATATATATGATTGATATATATGATATATATGATTGATATATGTGATATATGTGATTGATATATATGATATATATGATATATACGATTGATATATATGATATATATGATTGATATATATGATATATATGATTGATATATATGATATATATGATTGATATATATATGATTGATATATATGATATATATGATTGATATATATATGATTGATATATATGATATATATGGTTGATATATATATGATTGATATATATGATATATATGATTGATATATATTATATATATGATTGATATATATGATATATATTATTGATATATATGATATATATTATTGATATATATGATATATATGATTGATATATATGATATATATGATTGATATATATATGATTGATATATATGATATTGTTACATCCGGCCTTCACCTGGTCCCCTTTTCCGTTGTCAATAAGCGAGAAATGCTGATGCATTTCACAACATTGTTATGAGAGCGAGTGTAACTGACACCGCCGAGCTGATGTAAGAAAATAACAGATAAGCGTTTTCCTTTTGGGTATTACGAAGAATGACCCAAAAGGAATATTATAAAGAGCAGGCGAGCCAATCGATCGTCGGTCTTTTGTTGGAGTCATTTAGAGTCGTTAGAGTCCTGTAAATCAGGCTCAGCCACCCGGAGATCAGAGCGAATCTCTGACCATCGCCGCGACGCGAGAATTGTAACATCGTAACAGTGAGGGCGTAACGCGTAGCAACGGAATATCGCGTAAAGAGTCGAGGGGAATAGTTAAGAATTCCGCGCAGTTCGAATCCGCCATCTCTTGACCGCGTAGAGTGACTCCGCGAAGTACAAAGTAGAGAAGTGCGCGAGACGAAGGAACTAGCAACGCGAAGCAACCCCGAGCGACCCGCGACCGGCTACACAGCCGAGGTGGCGTCCGCAACTTTATACTCACAAACCTAAGAAGAAGGGGTTGGTATGTAAACAACGAACTACCACATACATTTACAATTGTTAAACCCAAACAAGCAATACAGTTCACTTTCCATCCTCCCCTTCCCTTATTTATAAGAGAAAGTTTACTCAAGGTGTGCTTTAGCACTTTAAAAGAGCAAGAACCCCTAAGGGTGATCTCTGCCGCTCGAGGTCACCACCGTGTAGTTAGGACGTAACAATATATATGATTGATATATATATGATTGATATATATGATATATATGAATGATATATATGATATATACGATTGATATATATGATATATATGATTGATATATATATGATTGATATATATAATATACATGATTGATATATATATGATTGATATATATGATATATATGATTGATATATATGATATATATGATTGATATATATGATATATGTGATTGATATATATGATATATATGATTGATATATATATGATTGATATATATATGATTGATATATATGATACATATGATTGATATATATATGATTGATATATATGATATATATGGTTGATATATATATGATTGATATATATGATATATATGATTGATATATATGATATATATGATTGATATATATGATATATATGATTGATATATATGATATATATGATTGATATATATGATATATATGATTGATATATATGATATATATGATTGATATATATATGATTGATATATATGATATATATGATTGATATATATGATATATATGATTGATATATATGATATATATGATTGATATATATATGATTGATATATATGATATATATGATATATATTATTGATATATATGATATATATGATTGATATATATATGATTGATATATATGATATATATGATAGATATATATGATATATATGATTGATATATATTATATATATGATTGATATATATGATATATATGATTGATATATATTATATATATGATTGATATATATGATATATATTATTGATATATATGATATATATTATTGATATATATGGTATATATGATTGATATATATGATATATATGTTTGATATATATATGATTGATATATATGATATTGTTACATCCGGCCTTCACCTGGTCCCCTTTTCCGTTGTCAATAAGCGAGAAATGCTGATGCATTTCACAACATTGTTATGAGAGCGAGTGTAACTGACACCGCCGAGCTGATGTAAGAAAATAACAGATAAGCGTTTTCCTTTTGGGTATTACGAAGAATGACCCAAAAGGAATATTATAAAGAGCAGGCGAGCCAATCGATCGTCGGTCTTTTGTTGGAGTCATTTAGAGTCGTTAGAGTCCTGTAAATCAGGCTCAGCCACCCGGAGATCAGAGCGAATCTCTGACCATCGCCGCGACGCGAGAATTGTAACATCGTAACAGTGAGGGCGTAACGCGTAGCAACGGAATATCGCGTAAAGAGTCGAGGGGAATAGTTAAGAATTCCGCGCAGTTCGAATCCGCCATCTCTTGACCGCGTAGAGTGACTCCGCGAAGTACAAAGTAGAGAAGTGCGCGAGACGAAGGAACTAGCAACGCGAAGCAACCCCGAGCGACCCGCGACCGGCTACACAGCCGAGGTGGCGTCCGCAACTTTATACTCACAAACCTAAGAAGAAGGGGTTGGTATGTAAACAACGAACTACCACATACATTTACAATTGTTAAACCCAAACAAGCAATACAGTTCACTTTCCATCCTCCCCTTCCCTTATTTATAAGAGAAAGTTTACTCAAGGTGTGCTTTAGCACTTTAAAAGAGCAAGAACCCCTAAGGGTGATCTCTGCCGCTCGAGGTCACCACCGTGTAGTTAGGACGTAACAATATATATGATTGATATATATATGATTGATATATATGATATATATGAATGATATATATGATATATACGATTGATATATATGATATATATGATTGATATATATATGATTGATATATATAATATACATGATTGATATATATATGATTGATATATATGATATATATGATTGATATATATGATATATATGATTGATATATATGATATATATGATTGATATATATGATATATATGATTGATATATATATGATTGATATATATATGATTGATATATATGATACATATGATTGATATATATATGATTGATATATATGATATATATGGTTGATATATATATGATTGATATATATGATATATATGATTGATATATATGATATATATGATTGATATATATGATATATATGATTGATATATATGATATATATGATTGATATATATGATATATATGATTGATATATATGATATATATGATTGATATATATATGATTGATATATATGATATATATGATTGATATATATATATATATATGATTGGTATATATGATATATATGATTGATATATATGATACATATGATTGATATATATGATATATAGGATGGATATATAAATGATTGATATATATATGATTGATATATATGATATATATGATTGATATATATATGATTGATATATATGATATATATGATTGATATATATATATGATTGATATATATGATATATATAATTGATATATATGATATATATGATTGATATATATGATTGATATATATGATATATATGATTGATATATATGATATATACGATTGATATATATGATATATATGATTGATATATATGATATATATGATTGATATATATGATATATATGATTGATATATATATGATTGATATATATATGATTGATATATATGATATATATGATTGATATATATGATATATATGATTGATATATATGATATATATGGTTGATATATATATGATTGATATATATGATATATATGATTGATATATATGATATATATGATTGATATATATGATATATATGACTGATATATATACGATTGATATATATATGATATATATGATTGATATATATACGATTGATATATATGATATATATGATTGATATATATACGATTGATATATATGATATATATGATTGATATATATATGATATATATGATTGATATATATACGATTGATATATATGATATATATGATTGATATATATACGATTGATATATATGATATATATGATTGATATATATATATATACGATTGATATATGTGATATATATGATTGATATATACGCGATTGATATATATGATATATATGATTGATATATATACGATTGATATATATGATATATATGATTGATATATATGCGATTGATATATATGATATATATGATTGATATATATGATATATATGATATATATGATTGATATATGTATGATTGATATATATGATATATATGATTGATATATGTGATATATATGATATATATGATTGATATATATGATATATATGATATGTATGATTGATATATATGATATATATGATATATATGATTGATATATATATGATTGATATATATGATATATATGATTGATATATATATATGATTGATATATATGATATATATGATTGATATATATGATTGATATATATGATATATATGATTGATATATATGATATATATGATTGATATATATGATATATATGATTGATATATATTTAATATATGATATATATATATGATATATATGATTGATATATGTGATATATGTGATTGATATATATGATATATATGATTGATATATATGATATATATCATTGATATATATCATTGATATATATGATTGATATATATGATATATATGATTGATATATATGATATATATGATTGATATATATGATATATATGATTGATATATATGATATATATGATTGATATATATGATTGATATATATGATATATATTATTGATATATATGATTGATATATATGATATATATGATTGATATATATGATATATATGATTGATATATATGATATATATGATTGATATATATTTAATATATGATATATATATATGATATATATGATTGATATATGTGATATATGTGATTGATATATATGATATATATGATTGATATATATGATATATATCATTGATATATATCATTGATATATATGATTGATATATATGATATATATGATTGATATATATGATATATATGATTGATATATATGATATATATGATTGATATATATGATATATATGATTGATATATATGATATATATGATTGATATATATGATTGATATATATGATATATATTATTGATATATATGATATATACGATTGATATATATGATATATATGATTGATATATATGATATATATGATTGATATATATGATATATATGATTGATATATATATGATTGATATATATGATATATATTATTGATATATATGATATATATGATTGATATATATGATACATATGATTGATATATGTGATATATGTGATTGATATATATGATATATATGATTGATATATATGATATATACGATTGATATATATAATATATATGATTGATATATATGATATATATGATTGATATATATGATATATGTGATTGATATATATATGATTGATATATATATGATTGATATATATGATATATATGATTGATATATATATGATTGATATATATGATATATATGGTTGATATATATATGATTGATATATATGATATATATGATTGATATATATGACATATATGATTGATATATATGACATATATGATTGATATATATGATATATATGATTGATATATATGATACATATGATTGATATATATGATATATAGGATGGATATATAAATGATTGATATATATATGATTGATATATATGATATATATGATTGATATATATATGATTGATATATATGATATATATGATTGATATATATATATGATTGATATATATGATATATATGATTGATATATATGATATATATGATTGATATATATGATTGATATATATGATATATATGATTGATATATATGATATATATGATTGATATATATGATATATATGATTGATATATATTATATATATGATTGATATATATGATATATATGATTGATATATGTGATATATGTGATTGATATATATGATATATATGATTGATATATATGATATATATCATTGATATATATGATTGATATATATGATATATATGATTGATATATATGATATATATGATTGATATATATGATTGATATATATGATATATATTATTGATATATATGATATATATGATTGATATATATGATATATATGATTGATATATGTGATATATGTGATTGATATATATGATATATATGATTGATATATATGATATATACGATTGATATATATGATATATATGATTGATATATATGATATATATGATTGATATATATGATATATATGATTGATATATATATGATTGATATATATGATATATATGATTGATATATATGATATATATGATTGATATATATTATATATATGATTGATATATATGATATATATGATTGATATATATTATATATATGATTGATATATATGATATATATTATTGATATATATGATATATATTATTGATATATATGATATATATGATTGATATATATGATATATATGATTGATATATATATGATTGATATATATGATATTGTTACATCCGGCCTTCACCTGGTCCCCTTTTCCGTTGTCAATAAGCGAGAAATGCTGATGCATTTCACAACATTGTTATGAGAGCGAGTGTAACTGACACCGCCGAGCTGATGTAAGAAAATAACAGATAAGCGTTTTCCTTTTGGGTATTACGAAGAATGACCCAAAAGGAATATTATAAAGAGCAGGCGAGCCAATCGATCGACGGTCTTTTGTTGGAGTCATTTAGAGTCGTTAGAGTCCTGTAAATCGGGCTCAGCCACCCGGAGATCAGAGCGAATCTCTGACCATCGCCGCGACGCGAGAATTGTAACATCGTAACAGTGAGGGCGTAACGCGTAGCAACGGAATATCGCGTAAAGAGTCGAGGGGAATAGTTAAGAATTCCGCGCAGTTCGAATCCGCCATCTCTTGACCGCGTAGAGTGACTCCGCGAAGTACAAAGTAGAGAAGTGCGCGAGACGAAGGAACTAGCAACGCGAAGCAACCCCGAGCGACCCGCGACCGGCTACACAGCCGAGGTGGCGTCCGCAACTTTATACTCACAAACCTAAGAAGAAGGGGTTGGTATGTAAACAACGAACTACCACATACATTTACAATTGTTAAACCCAAACAAGCAATACAGTTCACTTTCCATCCTCCCCTTCCCTTATTTATAAGAGAAAGTTTACTCAAGGTGTGCTTTAGCACTTTAAAAGAGCAAGAACCCCTAAGGGTGATCTCTGCCGCTCGAGGTCACCACCGTGTAGTTAGGACGTAACAATATATATGATTGATATATATATATATGATTGATATATATGAATGGTATATATGATATATACGATTGATATATATGATATATATGATTGATATATATATGATTGATATATATAATATACATGATTGATATATATATGATTGATATATATGATATATATGATTGATATATATGATATATATGATTGATATATATATGATTGATATATATATGATTGATATATATGATATATATGATTGATATATATATGATTGATATATATGATATATATGGTTGATATATATATGATTGATATATATGATATATATGATTGATATATATGATATATATGATTGATATATATGATATATATGATTGATATATATATGATTGATATATATATGATTGATATATATGATATATATGATTGATATATATATATATATATATATATATGATTGGTATATATGATATATATGATTGATATATATATGATTGATATATATGATATATATGATTGATATATATATGATTCATATATATGATATATATGATTGATATATATGATATATATTATTGATATATATGATATATATGATTGATATATATGATATATATGATTGATATATGTGATATATGTGATTGATATATATGATATATATGATTGATATATATGATATATACGATTGATATATATGATATATATGATTGATATATATGATATATATGATTGATATATATGATATATATGATTGATATATATGATATATATGATATATATGATTGATATATATGATATATATTATTGATATATATGATATATATGATTGATATATATGATATATATGATTGATATATGTGATATATGTGCTTGATATATATGATATATATGATTGATATATATGATATATATGATTGATATATATACGATTGATATATATGATATATATGATTGATATATATATGATTGAAATATATAATATATATGATTGATATATATATGATTGATATATATGATATATATGATATATATGATTGATATATATGATATATATTATTGATATATATGATATATATGATTGATATATATATGATTGATATATATGATATATATGATAGATATATATGATATATATGATTGATATATATATGATTGATATATATGATATATATGATAGATATATATGATATATATGATTGATATATATTATATATATGATTGATATATATGATATATATGATTGATATATATTATATATATGATTGATATATATGATATATATTATTGATATATATGATATATATTATTGATATATATGGTATATATGATTGATATATATGATATATATGATTGATATATATATGATTGATATATATGATATTGTTACATCCGGCCTTCACCTGGTCCCCTTTTCCGTTGTCAATAAGCGAGAAATGCTGATGCATTTCACAACATTGTTATGAGAGCGAGTGTAACTGACACCGCCGAGCTGATGTAAGAAAATAACAGATAAGCGTTTTCCTTTTGGGTATTACGAAGAATGACCCAAAAGGAATATTATAAAGAGCAGGCGAGCCAATCGATCGACGGTCTTTTGTTGGAGTCATTTAGAGTCGTTAGAGTCCTGTAAATCAGGCTCAGCCACCCGGAGATCAGAGCGAATCTCTGACCATCGCCGCGACGCGAGAATTGTAACATCGTAACAGTGAGGGCGTAACGCGTAGCAACGGAATATCGCGTAAAGAGTCGAGGGGAATAGTTAAGAATTCCGCGCAGTTCGAATACGCCATCTCTTGACCGCGTAGAGTGACTCCGCGAAGTACAAAGTAGAGAAGTGCGCGAGACGAAGGAACTAGCAACGCGAAGCAACCCCGAGCGACCCGCGACCGGCTACACAGCCGAGGTGGCGTCCGCAACTTTATACTCACAAACCTAAGAAGAAGGGGTTGGTATGTAAACAACGAACTACCACATACATTTACAATTGTTAAACCCAAACAAGCAATACAGTTCACTTTCCATCCTCCCCTTCCCTTATTTATAAGAGAAAGTTTACTCAAGGTGTGCTTTAGCACTTTAAAAGAGCAAGAACCCCTAAGGGTGATCTCTGCCGCTCGAGGTCACCACCGTGTAGTTAGGACGTAACAATATATATGACTGATATATATATGATTGATATATATGATATATATGAATGATATATATGATATATACGATTGATATATATGATATATATGATTGATATATATATGATTGATATATATAAGATATATGATTGATATATATATGATTGATATATATGATATATATGATTGATATATATGATATATATGATTGATATATATGATATATATGATTGATATATATGATATATATGATTGATATATATATGATTGATATATATGATATATATGACTGATATATATATGATTGATATATATGATATATATGGTTGATATATATATATGATTGATATATATGATATATATGATTGATACATATATGATTGATATATATGATATATATGATTGATATATATATGATTGATATATATGATATATATGATTGATATATATACGATTGATATATATGATATATATGATTGATATATATATGACTGATATATATAATATATATGATTGATATATATATGATTGATATATATGATATATATGATTGATATATATGATATATATGATATATATGATTAATATATATGATATATATTATTGATATATATGATATATATGATTGATATATATGATATATATGATTGATATATATGATATATATGATATATATGATTGATATATATGATATATATTATTGATATATATGATATATATGATTGATATATATGATATATATGATTGATATATGTGATATATGTGATTGATATATATGATATATATGATATATACGATTGATATATATGATATATATGATTGATATATATGATATATATGATTGATATATATGATATATATGATTGATATATATATGATTGATATATATGATATATATGATTGATATATATATGATTGATATATATGATATATATGGTTGATATATATATGATTGATATATATGATATATATGATTGATATATATTATATATATGATTGATATATATGATATATATTATTGATATATATGATATATATTATTGATATATATGATATATATGATTGATATATATGATATATATGATTGATATATATATGATTGATATATATGATATTGTTACATCCGGCCTTCACCTGGTCCCCTTTTCCGTTGTCAATAAGCGAGAAATGCTGATGCATTTCACAACATTGTTATGAGAGCGAGTGTAACTGACACCGCCGAGCTGATGTAAGAAAATAACAGATAAGCGTTTTCCTTTTGGGTATTACGAAGAATGACCCAAAAGGAATATTATAAAGAGCAGGCGAGCCAATCGATCGTCGGTCTTTTGTTGGAGTCATTTAGAGTCGTTAGAGTCCTGTAAATCAGGCTCAGCCACCCGGAGATCAGAGCGAATCTCTGACCATCGCCGCGACGCGAGAATTGTAACATCGTAACAGTGAGGGCGTAACGCGTAGCAACGGAATATCGCGTAAAGAGTCGAGGGGAATAGTTAAGAATTCCGCGCAGTTCGAATCCGCCATCTCTTGACCGCGTAGAGTGACTCCGCGAAGTACAAAGTAGAGAAGTGCGCGAGACGAAGGAACTAGCAACGCGAAGCAACCCCGAGCGACCCGCGACCGGCTACACAGCCGAGGTGGCGTCCGCAACTTTATACTCACAAACCTAAGAAGAAGGGGTTGGTATGTAAACAACGAACTACCACATACATTTACAATTGTTAAACCCAAACAAGCAATACAGTTCACTTTCCATCCTCCCCTTCCCTTATTTATAAGAGAAAGTTTACTCAAGGTGTGCTTTAGCACTTTAAAAGAGCAAGAACCCCTAAGGGTGATCTCTGCCGCTCGAGGTCACCACCGTGTAGTTAGGACGTAACAATATATATGATTGATATATATATGATTGATATATATGATATATATGAATGATATATATGATATATACGATTGATATATATGATATATATGATTGATATATATATGATTGATATATATAATATACATGATTGATATATATATGATTGATATATATGATATATATGATTGATATATATGATATATATGATTGATATATATGATATATGTGATTGATATATATGATATATATGATTGATATATATATGATTGATATATATATGATTGATATATATGATACATATGATTGATATATATATGATTGATATATATGATATATATGGTTGATATATATATGATTGATATATATGATATATATGATTGATATATATGATATATATGATTGATATATATGATATATATGATTGATATATATGATATATATGATTGATATATATGATATATATGATTGATATATATGATATATATGATTGATATATATATGATTGATATATATGATATATATGATTGATATATATGATATATATGATTGATATATATATGATTGATATATATGATATATATGATATATATTATTGATATATATGATATATATGATTGATATATATATGATTGATATATATGATATATATGATAGATATATATGATATATATGATTGATATATATTATATATATGATTGATATATATGATATATATGATTGATATATATTATATATATGATTGATATATATGATATATATTATTGATATATATGATATATATTATTGATATATATGGTATATATGATTGATATATATGATATATATGATTGATATATATATGATTGATATATATGATATTGTTACATCCGGCCTTCACCTGGTCCCCTTTTCCGTTGTCAATAAGCGAGAAATGCTGATGCATTTCACAACATTGTTATGAGAGCGAGTGTAACTGACACCGCCGAGCTGATGTAAGAAAATAACAGATAAGCGTTTTCCTTTTGGGTATTACGAAGAATGACCCAAAAGGAATATTATAAAGAGCAGGCGAGCCAATCGATCGTCGGTCTTTTGTTGGAGTCATTTAGAGTCGTTAGAGTCCTGTAAATCAGGCTCAGCCACCCGGAGATCAGAGCGAATCTCTGACCATCGCCGCGACGCGAGAATTGTAACATCGTAACAGTGAGGGCGTAACGCGTAGCAACGGAATATCGCGTAAAGAGTCGAGGGGAATAGTTAAGAATTCCGCGCAGTTCGAATCCGCCATCTCTTGACCGCGTAGAGTGACTCCGCGAAGTACAAAGTAGAGAAGTGCGCGAGACGAAGGAACTAGCAACGCGAAGCAACCCCGAGCGACCCGCGACCGGCTACACAGCCGAGGTGGCGTCCGCAACTTTATACTCACAAACCTAAGAAGAAGGGGTTGGTATGTAAACAACGAACTACCACATACATTTACAATTGTTAAACCCAAACAAGCAATACAGTTCACTTTCCATCCTCCCCTTCCCTTATTTATAAGAGAAAGTTTACTCAAGGTGTGCTTTAGCACTTTAAAAGAGCAAGAACCCCTAAGGGTGATCTCTGCCGCTCGAGGTCACCACCGTGTAGTTAGGACGTAACAATATATATGATTGATATATATATGATTGATATATATGATATATATGAATGATATATATGATATATACGATTGATATATATGATATATATGATTGATATATATATGATTGATATATATAATATACATGATTGATATATATATGATTGATATATATGATATATATGATTGATATATATGATATATATGATTGATATATATGATATATATGATTGATATATATGATATATATGATTGATATATATATGATTGATATATATATGATTGATATATATGATACATATGATTGATATATATATGATTGATATATATGATATATATGGTTGATATATATATGATTGATATATATGATATATATGATTGATATATATGATATATATGATTGATATATATGATATATATGATTGATATATATGATATATATGATTGATATATATGATATATATGATTGATATATATGATATATATGATTGATATATATATGATTGATATATATGATATATATGATTGATATATATATATATATATGATTGGTATATATGATATATATGATTGATATATATGATACATATGATTGATATATATGATATATAGGATGGATATATAAATGATTGATATATATATGATTGATATATATGATATATATGATTGATATATATATGATTGATATATATGATATATATGATTGATATATATATATGATTGATATATATGATATATATAATTGATATATATGATATATATGATTGATATATATGATTGATATATATGATATATATGATTGATATATATGATATATACGATTGATATATATGATATATATGATTGATATATATGATATATATGATTGATATATATGATATATATGATTGATATATATATGATTGATATATATATGATTGATATATATGATATATATGATTGATATATATGATATATATGATTGATATATATGATATATATGGTTGATATATATATGATTGATATATATGATATATATGATTGATATATATGATATATATGATTGATATATATGATATATATGACTGATATATATACGATTGATATATATATGATATATATGATTGATATATATACGATTGATATATATGATATATATGATTGATATATATACGATTGATATATATGATATATATGATTGATATATATATGATATATATGATTGATATATATACGATTGATATATATGATATATATGATTGATATATATACGATTGATATATATGATATATATGATTGATATATATATATATACGATTGATATATGTGATATATATGATTGATATATACGCGATTGATATATATGATATATATGATTGATATATATACGATTGATATATATGATATATATGATTGATATATATACGATTGATATATATGATATATATGATTGATATATATGATATATATGATATATATGATTGATATATGTATGATTGATATATATGATATATATGATTGATATATGTGATATATATGATATATATGATTGATATATATGATATATATGATATGTATGATTGATATATATGATATATATGATATATATGATTGATATATATATGATTGATATATATGATATATATGATTGATATATATATATGATTGATATATATGATATATATGATTGATATATATGATTGATATATATGATATATATGATTGATATATATGATATATATGATTGATATATATGATATATATGATTGATATATATTTAATATATGATATATATATATGATATATATGATTGATATATGTGATATATGTGATTGATATATATGATATATATGATTGATATATATGATATATATCATTGATATATATCATTGATATATATGATTGATATATATGATATATATGATTGATATATATGATATATATGATTGATATATATGATATATATGATTGATATATATGATATATATGATTGATATATATGATTGATATATATGATATATATTATTGATATATATGATTGATATATATGATATATATGATTGATATATATGATATATATGATTGATATATATGATATATATGATTGATATATATTTAATATATGATATATATATATGATATATATGATTGATATATGTGATATATGTGATTGATATATATGATATATATGATTGATATATATGATATATATCATTGATATATATCATTGATATATATGATTGATATATATGATATATATGATTGATATATATGATATATATGATTGATATATATGATATATATGATTGATATATATGATATATATGATTGATATATATGATATATATGATTGATATATATGATTGATATATATGATATATATTATTGATATATATGATATATACGATTGATATATATGATATATATGATTGATATATATGATATATATGATTGATATATATGATATATATGATTGATATATATATGATTGATATATATGATATATATGATTGATATATATGATATATATGATTGATATATATTATATATATGATTGATATATATGATATATATGATTGATATATATTATATATATGATTGATATATATGATATATATTATTGATATATATGATATATATTATTGATATATATGGTATATATGATTGATATATATGATATATATGATTGATATATATATGATTGATATATATGATATTGTTACATCCGGCCTTCACCTGGTCCCCTTTTCCGTTGTCAATAAGCGAGAAATGCTGATGCATTTCACAACATTGTTATGAGAGCGAGTGTAACTGACACCGCCGAGCTGATGTAAGAAAATAACAGATAAGCGTTTTCCTTTTGGGTATTACGAAGAATGACCCAAAAGGAATATTATAAAGAGCAGGCGAGCCAATCGATCGACGGTCTTTTGTTGGAGTCATTTAGAGTCGTTAGAGTCCTGTAAATCAGGCTCAGCCACCCGGAGATCAGAGCGAATCTCTGACCATCGCCGCGACGCGAGAATTGTAACATCGTAACAGTGAGGGCGTAACGCGTAGCAACGGAATATCGCGTAAAGAGTCGAGGGGAATAGTTAAGAATTCCGCGCAGTTCGAATCCGCCATCTCTTGACCGCGTAGAGTGACTCCGCGAAGTACAAAGTAGAGAAGTGCGCGAGACGAAGGAACTAGCAACGCGAAGCAACCCCGAGCGACCCGCGACCGGCTACACAGCCGAGGTGGCGTCCGCAACTTTATACTCACAAACCTAAGAAGAAGGGGTTGGTATGTAAACAACGAACTACCACATACATTTACAATTGTTAAACCCAAACAAGCAATACAATTCACTTTCCATCCTCCCCTTCCCTTATTTATAAGAGAAAGTTTACTCAAGGTGTGCTTTAGCACTTTAAAAGAGCAAGAACCCCTAAGGGTGATCTCTGCCGCTCGAGGTCACCACCGTGTAGTTAGGACGTAACAATATATATGATTGATATATATATGATTGATATATATGATATATATGAATGATATATATGATATATACGATTGATATATATGATATATATGATTGATATATATATGATTGATATATATAATATATATGATTGATATATATATGATTGATATATATGATATATATGATTGATATATATGATATAAATGATTGATATATATGATATATATGATTGATATATATATGATTGATATATATATGATTGATATATATGATATATATGACTGATATATATATGATTGATATATATGATATATATGGTTGATATATATATATGATTGATATATATGATATATATGATTGATACATATATGATTGATATATATGATATATATGATTGATATATATATGATTGATATATATGATATATATGATTGATATATATACGATTGATATATATGATATATATGATTGATATATATATGACTGATATATATAATATATATGATTGATATATATATGATTGATATATATGATATATATGATTGATATATATGATATATATGATATATATGATTGATATATATGATATATATTATTGATATATATGATATATATGATTGATATATATGATATATATGATTGATATATATGATATATATGATATATATGATATATATGATTGATATATATGATATATATTATTGATATATATGATATATATGATTGATATATATGATATATATGATTGATATATGTGATATATGTGATTGATATATATGATATATATGATATATACGATTGATATATATGATATATATGATTGATATATATGATATATATGATTGATATATATGATATATATGATTGATATATATATGATTGATATATATGATATATATGATTGATATATATGATATATATGGTTGATATATATATGATTGATATATATGATATATATGATTGATATATATGACATACATGATTGATATATATACGATTGATATATATGATATATATGGTTGATATATATATGATTGGTATATATGATATATATGATTGATATATATATATATATATATATATATATATATATATATATGATTGATATATATGATATATATGATTGATATATATATATGATTCATATATATGATATATATGATTGATATATTTATGATTCATATATATGATATATATGATTGATATATATATGATTGATATATATGATATATATGATTGATATATATATGATTGATATATATGATATATATGATTGATATATATGATATATATGATTGATATATATGACATATATGATTGATATATATGATATATATGATTGATATATATGATACATATGATTGATATATATGATATATAGGATGGATATATAAATGATTGATATATATATGATTGATATATATGATATATATGATTGATATATATATGATTGATATATATGATATATATGATTGATATATATATATATATGATTGATATATATGATATATATGATTGATATATATGATATATATGATTGATATATATGATTGATATATATGATATATATGATTGATATATATGATATATATGATTGATATATATGATATATATGATTGATATATATGATATATATGATTGATATATATGATATATATGATTGATATATATATGATTGATATATATATGATTGATATATATGATATATATGACTGATATATATATGATTGATATATATGATATATATGGTTGATATATATATATATGATTGATATATATGATATATATGATTGATACATATATGATTGATATATATGATATATATGATTGATATATATATGATTGATATATATGATATATATGATTGATATATATACGATTGATATATATGATATATATGATTGATATATATATGACTGATATATATAATATATATGATTGATATACATATGATTGATATATATGATATATATGATTGATATATATGATATATATGATATATATGATTAATATATATGATATATATTATTGATATATATGATATATATGATTGATATATATGATATATATGATTGATATATATGATATATATGATATATATGATTGATATATATGATATATATTATTGATATATATGATATATATGATTGATATATATGATATATATGATTGATATATGTGATATATGTGATTGATATATATGATATATATGATATATACGATTGATATATATGATATATATGATTGATATATATGATATATATGATTGATATATATGATATATATGATTGATATATATATGATTGATATATATGATATATATGATTGATATATATATGATTGATGTATATGATATATATGGTTGATATATATATGATTGATATATATGATATATATGATTGATATATATTATATATATGATTGATATATATGATATATATTATTGATATATATGATATATATTATTGATATATATGATATATATGATTGATATATATGATATATATGATTGATATATATATGATTGATATATATGATATTGTTACATCCGGCCTTCACCTGGTCCCCTTTTCCGTTGTCAATAAGCGAGAAATGCTGATGCATTTCACAACATTGTTATGAGAGCGAGTGTAACTGACACCGCCGAGCTGATGTAAGAAAATAACAGATAAGCGTTTTCCTTTTGGGTATTACGAAGAATGACCCAAAAGGAATATTATAAAGAGCAGGCGAGCCAATCGATCGTCGGTCTTTTGTTGGAGTCATTTAGAGTCGTTAGAGTCCTGTAAATCAGGCTCAGCCACCCGGAGATCAGAGCGAATCTCTGACCATCGCCGCGACGCGAGAATTGTAACATCGTAACAGTGAGGGCGTAACGCGTAGCAACGGAATATCGCGTAAAGAGTCGAGGGGAATAGTTAAGAATTCCGCGCAGTTCGAATCCGCCATCTCTTGACCGCGTAGAGTGACTCCGCGAAGTACAAAGTAGAGAAGTGCGCGAGACGAAGGAACTAGCAACGCGAAGCAACCCCGAGCGACCCGCGACCGGCTACACAGCCGAGGTGGCGTCCGCAACTTTATACTCACAAACCTAAGAAGAAGGGGTTGGTATGTAAACAACGAACTACCACATACATTTACAATTGTTAAACCCAAACAAGCAATACAGTTCACTTTCCATCCTCCCCTTCCCTTATTTATAAGAGAAAGTTTACTCAAGGTGTGCTTTAGCACTTTAAAAGAGCAAGAACCCCTAAGGGTGATCTCTGCCGCTCGAGGTCACCACCGTGTAGTTAGGACGTAACAATATATATGATTGATATATATATGATTGATATATATGATATATATGAATGATATATATGATATATACGATTGATATATATGATATATATGATTGATATATATATGATTGATATATATAATATACATGATTGATATATATATGATTGATATATATGATATATATGATTGATATATATGATATATATGATTGATATATATGATATATATGATTGATATATATGATATATATGATTGATATATATATGATTGATATATATATGATTGATATATATGATACATATGATTGATATATATATGATTGATATATATGATATATATGGTTGATATATATATGATTGATATATATGATATATATGATTGATATATATGATATATATGATTGATATATATGATATATATGATTGATATATATGATATATATGATTGATATATATGATATATATGATTGATATATATGATATATATGATTGATATATATATGATTGATATATATGATATATATGATTGATATATATATATATATGATTGGTATATATGATATATATGATTGATATATATGATACATATGATTGATATATATGATATATAGGATGGATATATAAATGATTGATATATATATGATTGATATATATGATATATATGATTGATATATATATGATTGATATATATGATATATATGATTGATATATATATATGATTGATATATATGATATATATAATTGATATATATGATATATATGATTGATATATATGATATATATGATTGATATATATGATTGATATATATGATATATATGATTGATATATATGATATATACGATTGATATATATGATATATATGATTGATATATATGATATATATGATTGATATATATGATATATATGATTGATATATATATGATTGATATATATATGATTGATATATATGATATATATGATTGATATATATGATATATATGATTGATATATATGATATATATGGTTGATATATATATGATTGATATATATGATATATATGATTGATATATATGATATATATGATTGATATATATGATATATATGACTGATATATATACGATTGATATATATATGATATATATGATTGATATATATACGATTGATATATATGATATATATGATTGATATATATACGATTGATATATATGATATATATGATTGATATATATATATGATATATATGATTGATATATATACGATTGATATATATGATATATATGATTGATATATATACGATTGATATATATGATATATATGATTGATATATATATATATACGATTGATATATGTGATATATATGATTGATATATACGCGATTGATATATATGATATATATGATTGATATATATACGATTGATATATATGATATATATGATTGATATATATACGATTGATATATATGATATATATGATTGATATATATGATATATATGATATATATGATTGATATATGTATGATTGATATATATGATATATATGATTGATATATGTGATATATATGATATATATGATTGATATATATGATATATATGATATATATGATTGATATATATGATATATATGATATATATGATTGATATATATGATATATATGATATATATGATTGATATATATGATATATATTATTGATATATATGATATATATGATTGATATATATGATATATATGATTGATATATATATGATTGATATATATATGATTGATATATATGATATATATGATTGATATATATATGATTGATATATATGATATATATGGTTGATATATATATGATTGATATATATGATATATATGATTGATATATATGACATATATGATTGATATATATGACATATATGATTGATATATATGATATATATGATTGATATATATGATACATATGATTGATATATATGATATATAGGATGGATATATAAATGATTGATATATATATGATTGATATATATGATATATATGATTGATATATATATGATTGATATATATGATATATATGATTGATATATATATATGATTGATATATATGATATATATGATTGATATATATGATATATATGATTGATATATATGATTGATATATATGATATATATGATTGATATATATGATATATATGATTGATATATATGATATATATGATTGATATATATTTAATATATGATTGATATATATGATATATATGATTGATATATGTGATATATGTGATTGATATATATGATATATATGATTGATATATATGATATATATGATTGATATATATGATATATATGATTGATATATATATGATATATATGATTGATATATATGATATATATGATTGATATATATGATATATATGATTGATATATATGATTGATATATATGATATATATTATTGATATATATGATATATATGATTGATATATATGATATATATGATTGATATATGTGATATATGTGATTGATATATATGATATATATGATTGATATATATGATATATACGATTGATATATATGATATATATGATTGATATATATGATATATATGATTGATATATATGATATATATGATTGATATATATATGATTGATATATATATGATTGATATATATGATATATATGATTGATATATATGATATATATGATTGATATATATTATATATATGATTGATATATATGATATATATGATTGATATATATTATATATATGATTGATATATATGATATATATTATTGATATATATGATATATATTATTGATATATATGGTATATATGATTGATATATATGATATATATGATTGATATATATATGATTGATATATATGATATTGTTACATCCGGCCTTCACCTGGTCCCCTTTTCCGTTGTCAATAAGCGAGAAATGCTGATGCAGTTCACAACATTGTTATGAGAGCGAGTGTAACTGACACCGCCGAGCTGATGTAAGAAAATAACAGATAAGCGTTTTCCTTTTGGGTATTACGAAGAATGACCCAAAAGGAATATTATAAAGAGCAGGCGAGCCAATCGATCGACGGTCTTTTGTTGGAGTCATTTAGAGTCGTTAGAGTCCTGTAAATCAGGCTCAGCCACCCGGAGATCAGAGCGAATCTCTGACCATCGCCGCGACGCGAGAATTGTAACATCGTAACAGTGAGGGCGTAACGCGTAGCAACGGAATATCGCGTAAAGAGTCGAGGGGAATAGTTAAGAATTCCGCGCAGTTCGAATCCGCCATCTCTTGACCGCGTAGAGTGACTCCGCGAAGTACAAAGTAGAGAAGTGCGCGAGACGAAGGAACTAGCAACGCGAAGCAACCCCGAGCGACCCGCGACCGGCTACACAGCCGAGGTGGCGTCCGCAACTTTATACTCACAAACCTAAGAAGAAGGGATTGGTATGTAAACAACGAACTACCACATACATTTACAATTGTTAAACCCAAACAAGCAATACAGTTCACTTTCCATCCTCCCCTTCCCTTATTTATAAGAGAAAGTTTACTCAAGGTGTGCTTTAGCACTTTAAAAGAGCAAGAACCCCTAAGGGTGATCTCTGCCGCTCGAGGTCACCACCGTGTAGTTAGGACGTAACAATATATATGATTGATATATATATGATTGATATATATGATATATATGAATGATATATATGATATATACGATTGATATATATGATATATATGATTGATATATATATGATTGATATATATAATATACATGATTGATATATATATGATTGATATATATGATATATATGATTGATATATATGATATATATGATTGATATATATGATATATATGATTGATATATATATATGATTGATATATATATGATTGATATATATGATATATATGATTGATATATATATGATTGATATATATGATATATATGGTTGATATATATATGATTGATATATATGATATATATGATTGATATATATGATATATATGATTGATATATATGATATATATGATTGATATATATGATATATATAATTGATATATATGATATATATGATTGATATATATGATATATATGATTGATATATATATGATTGATATATATGATATATATGATTGATATATATATATATGATTGGTATATATGATATATATGATTGATATATATGATACATATGATTGATATATATGATATATAGGATGGATATATAAATGATTGATATATATATGATTGATATATATGATATATATGATTGATATATATATGATTGATATATATCATATATATGATTGATATATATATATGATTGATATATATGATATATATAATTGATATATATGATATATATGATTGATATATATGATATATATGATTGATATATATGATTGATATATATGATATATATGATTGATATATATGATATATACGCTTGATATATATGATATATATGATTGATATATATGATATATATGATTGATATATATGATATATATGATTGATATATATATGATTGATATATATATGATTGATATATATGATATATATGATTGATATATATGATATATATGATTGATATATATGATATATATGATTGATATATATGATATATATGGTTGATATATATATGATTGATATATATGATATATATGATTGATATATATGATATATATGATTGATATATATGATATATATGACTGATATATATACGATTGATATATATATGATATATATGATTGATATATATACGATTGATATATATGATATATATGATTGATATATATACGATTGATATATATGATATATATGATTGATATATATATGATATATATGATTGATATATATACGATTGATATATATGATATATATGATTGATATATATACGATTGATATATATGATATATATGATTGATATATATATACGATTGATATATGTGATATATATGATTGATATATACGCGATTGATATATATGATATATATGATTGATATATATACGATTGATATATATGATATATATGATTGATATATATACGATTGATATATATGATATATATGATTGATATATATGATATATATGATATATATGATTGATATATGTATGATTGATATATATGATATATATGATTGATATATGTGATATATATGATTGATATATATGATATATATGATTGATATATATGATATATATGATATATATGATTGATATATATGATATATATGATATATATGATTGATATATATGATATATATTATTGATATATATGATATATATGATTGATATATATGATACATATGATTGATATATGTGATATATGTGATTGATATATATGATATATATGATTGATATATATATATGATTGATATATATGATATATATAATTGATATATATGATATATATGATTGATATATATGATATATATGATTGATATATATGATTGATATATATGATATATATGATTGATATATATGATATATACGATTGATATATATGATATATATGATTGATATATATGATATATATGATTGATATATATGATATATATGATTGATATATATATGATTGATATATATGATATATATGATTGATATATATATGATTGATATATATATGATTGATATGTATGATATATATGATTGATATATATGATATATATGATTGATATATATGATATATATGGTTGATATATATATGATTGATATATATGATATATATGATTGATATATATGATATATATGATTGATATATATGATATATATGACTGATATATATACGATTGATATATATATGATATATATGATTGATATATATACGATTGATATATATGATATATATGATTGATATATATACGATTGATATATATGATATATATGATTGATATATATATGATATATATGATTGATATATATACGATTGATATATATGATATATATGATTGATATATATACGATTGATATATATGATATATATGATTGATATATATATATATACGATTGATATATGTGATATATATGATTGATATATACGCGATTGATATATATGATATATATGATTGATATATATGATATATATGATATATATGATTGATATATGTATGATTGATATATATGATATATATGATTGATATATGTGATATATATGATATATATGATTGATATATATGATATATATGATATATATGATTGATATATATGATATATATGATATATATGATTGATATATATGATATATATGATATATATGATTGATATATATGATATATATTATTGATATATATGATATATATGATTGATATATATGATACATATGATTGATATATGTGATATATGTGATTGATATATATGATATATATGATTGATATATATGATATATACGATTGATATATATAATATATATGATTGATATATATGATATATATGATTGATATATATGATATATATGATTGATATATATATGATTGATATATATATGATTGATATATATGATATATATGATTGATATATATATGATTGATATATATGATATATATGGTTGATATATATATGATTGATATATATGATATATATGAATGATATATATGATATATACGATTGATATATATGATATATATGATTGATATATATATGATTGATATATATAATATATATGATTGATATATATATGATTGATATATATGATATATATGATTGATATATATGATATAAATGATTGATATATATGATATATATGATTGATATATATATGATTGATATATATATGATTGATATATATGATATATATGACTGATATATATATGATTGATATATATGATATATATGGTTGATATATATATATGATTGATATATATGATATATATGATTGATACATATATGATTGATATATATGATATATATGATTGATATATATATGATTGATATATATGATATATATGATTGATATATATACGATTGATATATATGATATATATGATTGATATATATATGACTGATATATATAATATATATGATTGATATATATATGATTGATATATATGATATATATGATTGATATATATGATATATATGATATATATGATTGATATATATGATATATATTATTGATATATATGATATATATGATTGATATATATGATATATATGATTGATATATATGATATATATGATATATATGATATATATGATTGATATATATGATATATATTATTGATATATATGATATATATGATTGATATATATGATATATATGATTGATATATGTGATATATGTGATTGATATATATGATATATATGATATATACGATTGATATATATGATATATATGATTGATATATATGATATATATGATTGATATATATGATATATATGATTGATATATATATGATTGATATATATGATATATATGATTGATATATATGATATATATGGTTGATATATATATGATTGATATATATGATATATATGATTGATATATATGACATACATGATTGATATATATACGATTGATATATATGATATATATGGTTGATATATATATGATTGGTATATATGATATATATGATTGATATATATATATATATATATATATATATATATATGATTGATATATATGATATATATGATTGATATATATATATGATTCATATATATGATATATATGATTGATATATTTATGATTCATATATATGATATATATGATTGATATATATATGATTGATATATATGATATATATGATTGATATATATATGATTGATATATATGATATATATGATTGATATATATGATATATATGATTGATATATATGACATATATGATTGATATATATGATATATATGATTGATATATATGATACATATGATTGATATATATGATATATAGGATGGATATATAAATGATTGATATATATATGATTGATATATATGATATATATGATTGATATATATATGATTGATATATATGATATATATGATTGATATATATATATATATGATTGATATATATGATATATATGATTGATATATATGATATATATGATTGATATATATGATTGATATATATGATATATATGATTGATATATATGATATATATGATTGATATATATGATATATGTGATTGATATATATGATATATATGATTGATATATATGATATATATGATTGATATATATATGATTGATATATATATGATTGATATATATGATATATATGACTGATATATATATGATTGATATATATGATATATATGGTTGATATATATATATATGATTGATATATATGATATATATGATTGATACATATATGATTGATATATATGATATATATGATTGATATATATATGATTGATATATATGATATATATGATTGATATATATACGATTGATATATATGATATATATGATTGATATATATATGACTGATATATATAATATATATGATTGATATATATATGATTGATATATATGATATATATGATTGATATATATGATATATATGATATATATGATTAATATATATGATATATATTATTGATATATATGATATATATGATTGATATATATGATATATATGATTGATATATATGATATATATGATATATATGATTGATATATATGATATATATTATTGATATATATGATATATATGATTGATATATATGATATATATGATTGATATATGTGATATATGTGATTGATATATATGATATATATGATATATACGATTGATATATATGATATATATGATTGATATATATGATATATATGATTGATATATATGATATATATGATTGATATATATATGATTGATATATATGATATATATGATTGATATATATATGATTGATGTATATGATATATATGGTTGATATATATATGATTGATATATATGATATATATGATTGATATATATTATATATATGATTGATATATATGATATATATTATTGATATATATGATATATATTATTGATATATATGATATATATGATTGATATATATGATATATATGATTGATATATATATGATTGATATATATGATATTGTTACATCCGGCCTTCACCTGGTCCCCTTTTCCGTTGTCAATAAGCGAGAAATGCTGATGCATTTCACAACATTGTTATGAGAGCGAGTGTAACTGACACCGCCGAGCTGATGTAAGAAAATAACAGATAAGCGTTTTCCTTTTGGGTATTACGAAGAATGACCCAAAAGGAATATTATAAAGAGCAGGCGAGCCAATCGATCGTCGGTCTTTTGTTGGAGTCATTTAGAGTCGTTAGAGTCCTGTAAATCAGGCTCAGCCACCCGGAGATCAGAGCGAATCTCTGACCATCGCCGCGACGCGAGAATTGTAACATCGTAACAGTGAGGGCGTAACGCGTAGCAACGGAATATCGCGTAAAGAGTCGAGGGGAATAGTTAAGAATTCCGCGCAGTTCGAATCCGCCATCTCTTGACCGCGTAGAGTGACTCCGCGAAGTACAAAGTAGAGAAGTGCGCGAGACGAAGGAACTAGCAACGCGAAGCAACCCCGAGCGACCCGCGACCGGCTACACAGCCGAGGTGGCGTCCGCAACTTTATACTCACAAACCTAAGAAGAAGGGGTTGGTATGTAAACAACGAACTACCACATACATTTACAATTGTTAAACCCAAACAAGCAATACAGTTCACTTTCCATCCTCCCCTTCCCTTATTTATAAGAGAAAGTTTACTCAAGGTGTGCTTTAGCACTTTAAAAGAGCAAGAACCCCTAAGGGTGATCTCTGCCGCTCGAGGTCACCACCGTGTAGTTAGGACGTAACAATATATATGATTGATATATATATGATTGATATATATGATATATATGAATGATATATATGATATATACGATTGATATATATGATATATATGATTGATATATATATGATTGATATATATAATATACATGATTGATATATATATGATTGATATATATGATATATATGATTGATATATATGATATATATGATTGATATATATGATATATATGATTGATATATATGATATATATGATTGATATATATATGATTGATATATATATGATTGATATATATGATACATATGATTGATATATATATGATTGATATATATGATATATATGGTTGATATATATATGATTGATATATATGATATATATGATTGATATATATGATATATATGATTGATATATATGATATATATGATTGATATATATGATATATATGATTGATATATATGATATATATGATTGATATATATGATATATATGATTGATATATATATGATTGATATATATGATATATATGATTGATATATATATATATATGATTGGTATATATGATATATATGATTGATATATATGATACATATGATTGATATATATGATATATAGGATGGATATATAAATGATTGATATATATATGATTGATATATATGATATATATGATTGATATATATATGATTGATATATATGATATATATGATTGATATATATATATGATTGATATATATGATATATATAATTGATATATATGATATATATGATTGATATATATGATATATATGATTGATATATATGATTGATATATATGATATATATGATTGATATATATGATATATACGATTGATATATATGATATATATGATTGATATATATGATATATATGATTGATATATATGATATATATGATTGATATATATATGATTGATATATATATGATTGATATATATGATATATATGATTGATATATATGATATATATGATTGATATATATGATATATATGGTTGATATATATATGATTGATATATATGATATATATGATTGATATATATGATATATATGATTGATATATATGATATATATGACTGATATATATACGATTGATATATATATGATATATATGATTGATATATATACGATTGATATATATGATATATATGATTGATATATATACGATTGATATATATGATATATATGATTGATATATATATATGATATATATGATTGATATATATACGATTGATATATATGATATATATGATTGATATATATACGATTGATATATATGATATATATGATTGATATATATATATATACGATTGATATATGTGATATATATGATTGATATATACGCGATTGATATATATGATATATATGATTGATATATATACGATTGATATATATGATATATATGATTGATATATATACGATTGATATATATGATATATATGATTGATATATATGATATATATGATATATATGATTGATATATGTATGATTGATATATATGATATATATGATTGATATATGTGATATATATGATATATATGATTGATATATATGATATATATGATATATATGATTGATATATATGATATATATGATATATATGATTGATATATATGATATATATGATATATATGATTGATATATATGATATATATTATTGATATATATGATATATATGATTGATATATATGATACATATGATTGATATATGTGATATATGTGATTGATATATATGATATATATGATTGATATATATGATATATACGATTGATATATATAATATATATGATTGATATATATGATATATATGATTGATATATATGATATATATGATTGATATATATATGATTGATATATATATGATTGATATATATGATATATATGATTGATATATATATGATTGATATATATGATATATATGGTTGATATATATATGATTGATATATATGATATATATGATTGATATATATGACATATATGATTGATATATATGACATATATGATTGATATATATGATATATATGATTGATATATATGATACATATGATTGATATATATGATATATAGGATGGATATATAAATGATTGATATATATATGATTGATATATATGATATATATGATTGATATATATATGATTGATATATATGATATATATGATTGATATATATATATGATTGATATATATGATATATATGATTGATATATATGATATATATGATTGATATATATGATTGATATATATGATATATATGATTGATATATATGATATATATGATTGATATATATGATATATATGATTGATATATATTTAATATATGATTGATATATATGATATATATGATTGATATATGTGATATATGTGATTGATATATATGATATATATGATTGATATATATGATATATATGATTGATATATATGATATATATGATTGATATATATATGATATATATGATTGATATATATGATATATATGATTGATATATATGATATATATGATTGATATATATGATTGATATATATGATATATATTATTGATATATATGATATATATGATTGATATATATGATATATATGATTGATATATGTGATATATGTGATTGATATATATGATATATATGATTGATATATATGATATATACGATTGATATATATGATATATATGATTGATATATATGATATATATGATTGATATATATGATATATATGATTGATATATATATGATTGATATATATATGATTGATATATATGATATATATGATTGATATATATGATATATATGATTGATATATATTATATATATGATTGATATATATGATATATATGATTGATATATATTATATATATGATTGATATATATGATATATATTATTGATATATATGATATATATTATTGATATATATGGTATATATGATTGATATATATGATATATATGATTGATATATATATGATTGATATATATGATATTGTTACATCCGGCCTTCACCTGGTCCCCTTTTCCGTTGTCAATAAGCGAGAAATGCTGATGCAGTTCACAACATTGTTATGAGAGCGAGTGTAACTGACACCGCCGAGCTGATGTAAGAAAATAACAGATAAGCGTTTTCCTTTTGGGTATTACGAAGAATGACCCAAAAGGAATATTATAAAGAGCAGGCGAGCCAATCGATCGACGGTCTTTTGTTGGAGTCATTTAGAGTCGTTAGAGTCCTGTAAATCAGGCTCAGCCACCCGGAGATCAGAGCGAATCTCTGACCATCGCCGCGACGCGAGAATTGTAACATCGTAACAGTGAGGGCGTAACGCGTAGCAACGGAATATCGCGTAAAGAGTCGAGGGGAATAGTTAAGAATTCCGCGCAGTTCGAATCCGCCATCTCTTGACCGCGTAGAGTGACTCCGCGAAGTACAAAGTAGAGAAGTGCGCGAGACGAAGGAACTAGCAACGCGAAGCAACCCCGAGCGACCCGCGACCGGCTACACAGCCGAGGTGGCGTCCGCAACTTTATACTCACAAACCTAAGAAGAAGGGATTGGTATGTAAACAACGAACTACCACATACATTTACAATTGTTAAACCCAAACAAGCAATACAGTTCACTTTCCATCCTCCCCTTCCCTTATTTATAAGAGAAAGTTTACTCAAGGTGTGCTTTAGCACTTTAAAAGAGCAAGAACCCCTAAGGGTGATCTCTGCCGCTCGAGGTCACCACCGTGTAGTTAGGACGTAACAATATATATGATTGATATATATATGATTGATATATATGATATATATGAATGATATATATGATATATACGATTGATATATATGATATATATGATTGATATATATATGATTGATATATATAATATACATGATTGATATATATATGATTGATATATATGATATATATGATTGATATATATGATATATATGATTGATATATATGATATATATGATTGATATATATATATGATTGATATATATATGATTGATATATATGATATATATGATTGATATATATATGATTGATATATATGATATATATGGTTGATATATATATGATTGATATATATGATATATATGATTGATATATATGATATATATGATTGATATATATGATATATATGATTGATATATATGATATATATAATTGATATATATGATATATATGATTGATATATATGATATATATGATTGATATATATATGATTGATATATATGATATATATGATTGATATATATATATATGATTGGTATATATGATATATATGATTGATATATATGATACATATGATTGATATATATGATATATAGGATGGATATATAAATGATTGATATATATATGATTGATATATATGATATATATGATTGATATATATATGATTGATATATATCATATATATGATTGATATATATATATGATTGATATATATGATATATATAATTGATATATATGATATATATGATTGATATATATGATATATATGATTGATATATATGATTGATATATATGATATATATGATTGATATATATGATATATACGCTTGATATATATGATATATATGATTGATATATATGATATATATGATTGATATATATGATATATATGATTGATATATATATGATTGATATATATATGATTGATATATATGATATATATGATTTATATATATGATATATATGATTGATATATATGATATATATGATTGATATATATGATATATATGGTTGATATATATATGATTGATATATATGATATATATGATTGATATATATGATATATATGATTGATATATATGATATATATGACTGATATATATACGATTGATATATATATGATATATATGATTGATATATATACGATTGATATATATGATATATATGATTGATATATATACGATTGATATATATGATATATATGATTGATATATATATGATATATATGATTGATATATATACGATTGATATATATGATATATATGATTGATATATATACGATTGATATATATGATATATATGATTGATATATATATACGATTGATATATGTGATATATATGATTGATATATACGCGATTGATATATATGATATATATGATTGATATATATACGATTGATATATATGATATATATGATTGATATATATACGATTGATATATATGATATATATGATTGATATATATGATATATATGATATATATGATTGATATATGTATGATTGATATATATGATATATATGATTGATATATGTGATATATATGATTGATATATATGATATATATGATTGATATATATGATATATATGATATATATGATTGATATATATGATATATATGATATATATGATTGATATATATGATATATATTATTGATATATATGATATATATGATTGATATATATGATACATATGATTGATATATGTGATATATGTGATTGATATATATGATATATATGATTGATATATATATATGATTGATATATATGATATATATAATTGATATATATGATATATATGATTGATATATATGATATATATGATTGATATATATGATTGATATATATGATATATATGATTGATATATATGATATATACGATTGATATATATGATATATATGATTGATATATATGATATATATGATTGATATATATGATATATATGATTGATATATATATGATTGATATATATGATATATATGATTGATATATATATGATTGATATATATATGATTGATATATATGATATATATGATTGATATATATGATATATATGATTGATATATATGATATATATGGTTGATATATATATGATTGATATATATGATATATATGATTGATATATATGATATATATGATTGATATATATGATATATATGACTGATATATATACGATTGATATATATATGATATATATGATTGATATATATACGATTGATATATATGATATATATGATTGATATATATACGATTGATATATATGATATATATGATTGATATATATATGATATATATGATTGATATATATACGATTGATATATATGATATATATGATTGATATATATGATATATATGATTGATATATATACGATTGATATATATGATATATATGATTGATATATATATATATACGATTGATATATGTGATATATATGATTGATATATACGCGATTGATATATATGATATATATGATTGATATATATACGATTGATATATATGATATATATGATTGATATATATACGATTGATATATATGATATATATGATTGATATATATGATATATATGATATATATGATTGATATATGTATGATTGATATATATGATATATATGATTGATATATGTGATATATATGATATATATGATTGATATATATGATATATATGATATATATGATTGATATATATGATATATATGATATATATGATTGATATATATGATATATATGATATATATGATTGATATATATGATATATATTATTGATATATATGATATATATGATTGATATATATGATACATATGATTGATATATGTGATATATGTGATTGATATATATGATATATATGATTGATATATATGATATATACGATTGATATATATAATATATATGATTGATATATATGATATATATGATTGATATATATGATATATATGATTGATATATATATGATTGATATATATATGATTGATATATATGATATATATGATTGATATATATATGATTGATATATATGATATATATGGTTGATATATATATGATTGATATATATGATATATATGATTGATATATATGACATATATGATTGATATATATGACATATATGATTGATATATATGATATATATGATTGATATATATGATACATATGATTGATATATATGATATATAGGATGGATATATAAATGATTGATATATATATGATTGATATATATGATATATATGATTGATATATATATGATTGATATATATGATATATATGATTGATATATATATATATATGATTGATATATATGATATATATGATTGATATATATGATATATATGATTGATATATATGATTGATATATATGATATATATGATTGATATATATGATATATATGATTGATATATATGATATATATGATTGATATATATTTAATATATGATTGATATATATGATATATATGATTGATATATGTGATATATGTGATTGATATATATGATATATATGATTGATATATATGATATATATCATTGATATATATCATTGATATATATGATTGATATATATGATATATATGATTGATATATATGATATATATGATTGATATATATATGATTGATATATATGATATATATGACTGATATATATATGATTGATATATATGATATATATGGTTGATATATATATATATGATTGATATATATGATATATATGATTGATACATATATGATTGATATATATGATATATATGATTGATATATATATGATTGATATATATGATATATATGATTGATATATATACGATTGATATATATGATATATATGATTGATATATATATGACTGATATATATAATATATATGATTGATATATATATGATTGATATATATGATATATATGATTGATATATATGATATATATGATATATATGATTAATATATATGATATATATTATTGATATATATGATATATATGATTGATATATATGATATATATGATTGATATATATGATATATATGATATATATGATTGATATATATGATATATATTATTGATATATATGATATATATGATTGATATATATGATATATATGATTGATATATGTGATATATGTGATTGATATATATGATATATATGATATATACGATTGATATATATGATATATATGATTGATATATATGATATATATGATTGATATATATGATATATATGATTGATATATATATGATTGATATATATGATATATATGATTGATATATATATGATTGATATATATGATATATATGGTTGATATATATATGATTGATATATATGATATATATGATTGATATATATTATATATATGATTGATATATATGATATATATTATTGATATATATGATATATATTATTGATATATATGATATATATGATTGATATATATGATATATATGATTGATATATATATGATTGATATATATGATATTGTTACATCCGGCCTTCACCTGGTCCCCTTTTCCGTTGTCAATAAGCGAGAAATGCTGATGCATTTCACAACATTGTTATGAGAGCGAGTGTAACTGACACCGCCGAGCTGATGTAAGAAAATAACAGATAAGCGTTTTCCTTTTGGGTATTACGAAGAATGACCCAAAAGGAATATTATAAAGAGCAGGCGAGCCAATCGATCGTCGGTCTTTTGTTGGAGTCATTTAGAGTCGTTAGAGTCCTGTAAATCAGGCTCAGCCACCCGGAGATCAGAGCGAATCTCTGACCATCGCCGCGACGCGAGAATTGTAACATCGTAACAGTGAGGGCGTAACGCGTAGCAACGGAATATCGCGTAAAGAGTCGAGGGGAATAGTTAAGAATTCCGCGCAGTTCGAATCCGCCATCTCTTGACCGCGTAGAGTGACTCCGCGAAGTACAAAGTAGAGAAGTGCGCGAGACGAAGGAACTAGCAACGCGAAGCAACCCCGAGCGACCCGCGACCGGCTACACAGCCGAGGTGGCGTCCGCAACTTTATACTCACAAACCTAAGAAGAAGGGGTTGGTATGTAAACAACGAACTACCACATACATTTACAATTGTTAAACCCAAACAAGCAATACAGTTCACTTTCCATCCTCCCCTTCCCTTATTTATAAGAGAAAGTTTACTCAAGGTGTGCTTTAGCACTTTAAAAGAGCAAGAACCCCTAAGGGTGATCTCTGCCGCTCGAGGTCACCACCGTGTAGTTAGGACGTAACAATATATATGATTGATATATATATGATTGATATATATGATATATATGAATGATATATATGATATATACGATTGATATATATGATATATATGATTGATATATATATGATTGATATATATAATATACATGATTGATATATATATGATTGATATATATGATATATATGATTGATATATATGATATATATGATTGATATATATGATATATATGATTGATATATATGATATATATGATTGATATATATATGATTGATATATATATGATTGATATATATGATACATATGATTGATATATATATGATTGATATATATGATATATATGGTTGATATATATATGATTGATATATATGATATATATGATTGATATATATGATATATATGATTGATATATATGATATATATGATTGATATATATGATATATATGATTGATATATATGATATATATGATTGATATATATGATATATATGATTGATATATATATGATTGATATATATGATATATATGATTGATATATATATATATATGATTGGTATATATGATATATATGATTGATATATATGATACATATGATTGATATATATGATATATAGGATGGATATATAAATGATTGATATATATATGATTGATATATATGATATATATGATTGATATATATATGATTGATATATATGATATATATGATTGATATATATATATGATTGATATATATGATATATATAATTGATATATATGATATATATGATTGATATATATGATATATATGATTGATATATATGATTGATATATATGATATATATGATTGATATATATGATATATACGATTGATATATATGATATATATGATTGATATATATGATATATATGATTGATATATATGATATATATGATTGATATATATATGATTGATATATATATGATTGATATATATGATATATATGATTGATATATATGATATATATGATTGATATATATGATATATATGGTTGATATATATATGATTGATATATATGATATATATGATTGATATATATGATATATATGATTGATATATATGATATATATGACTGATATATATACGATTGATATATATATGATATATATGATTGATATATATACGATTGATATATATGATATATATGATTGATATATATACGATTGATATATATGATATATATGATTGATATATATATATGATATATATGATTGATATATATACGATTGATATATATGATATATATGATTGATATATATACGATTGATATATATGATATATATGATTGATATATATATATATACGATTGATATATGTGATATATATGATTGATATATACGCGATTGATATATATGATATATATGATTGATATATATACGATTGATATATATGATATATATGATTGATATATATACGATTGATATATATGATATATATGATTGATATATATGATATATATGATATATATGATTGATATATGTATGATTGATATATATGATATATATGATTGATATATGTGATATATATGATATATATGATTGATATATATGATATATATGATATATATGATTGATATATATGATATATATGATATATATGATTGATATATATGATATATATGATATATATGATTGATATATATGATATATATTATTGATATATATGATATATATGATTGATATATATGATACATATGATTGATATATGTGATATATGTGATTGATATATATGATATATATGATTGATATATATGATATATACGATTGATATATATAATATATATGATTGATATATATGATATATATGATTGATATATATGATATATATGATTGATATATATATGATTGATATATATGATATATATGATTGATATATATATGATTGATATATATGATATATATGGTTGATATATATATGATTGATATATATGATATATATGATTGATATATATGACATATATGATTGATATATATGACATATATGATTGATATATATGATATATATGATTGATATATATGATACATATGATTGATATATATGATATATAGGATGGATATATAAATGATTGATATATATATGATTGATATATATGATATATATGATTGATATATATATGATTGATATATATGATATATATGATTGATATATATATATGATTGATATATATGATATATATGATTGATATATATGATATATATGATTGATATATATGATTGATATATATGATATATATGATTGATATATATGATATATATGATTGATATATATGATATATATGATTGATATATATTTAATATATGATTGATATATATGATATATATGATTGATATATGTGATATATGTGATTGATATATATGATATATATGATTGATATATATGATATATATCATTGATATATATCATTGATATATATGATTGATATATATGATATATATGATTGATATATATATGATATATATGATTGATATATATGATATATATGATTGATATATATGATATATATGATTGATATATATGATTGATATATATGATATATATTATTGATATATATGATATATATGATTGATATATATGATATATATGATTGATATATGTGATATATGTGATTGATATATATGATATATATGATTGATATATATGATATATACGATTGATATATATGATATATATGATTGATATATATGATATATATGATTGATATATATGATATATATGATTGATATATATATGATTGATATATATATGATTGATATATATGATATATATGATTGATATATATGATATATATGATTGATATATATTATATATATGATTGATATATATGATATATATGATTGATATATATTATATATATGATTGATATATATGATATATATTATTGATATATATGATATATATTATTGATATATATGGTATATATGATTGATATATATGATATATATGATTGATATATATATGATTGATATATATGATATTGTTACATCCGGCCTTCACCTGGTCCCCTTTTCCGTTGTCAATAAGCGAGAAATGCTGATGCATTTCACAACATTGTTATGAGAGCGAGTGTAACTGACACCGCCGAGCTGATGTAAGAAAATAACAGATAAGCGTTTTCCTTTTGGGTATTACGAAGAATGACCCAAAAGGAATATTATAAAGAGCAGGCGAGCCAATCGATCGACGGTCTTTTGTTGGAGTCATTTAGAGTCGTTAGAGTCCTGTAAATCAGGCTCAGCCACCCGGAGATCAGAGCGAATCTCTGACCATCGCCGCGACGCGAGAATTGTAACATCGTAACAGTGAGGGCGTAACGCGTAGCAACGGAATATCGCGTAAAGAGTCGAGGGGAATAGTTAAGAATTCCGCGCAGTTCGAATCCGCCATCTCTTGACCGCGTAGAGTGACTCCGCGAAGTACAAAGTAGAGAAGTGCGCGAGACGAAGGAACTAGCAACGCGAAGCAACCCCGAGCGACCCGCGACCGGCTACACAGCCGAGGTGGCGTCCGCAACTTTATACTCACAAACCTAAGAAGAAGGGATTGGTATGTAAACAACGAACTACCACATACATTTACAATTGTTAAACCCAAACAAGCAATACAGTTCACTTTCCATCCTCCCCTTCCCTTATTTATAAGAGAAAGTTTACTCAAGGTGTGCTTTAGCACTTTAAAAGAGCAAGAACCCCTAAGGGTGATCTCTGCCGCTCGAGGTCACCACCGTGTAGTTAGGACGTAACAATATATATGATTGATATATATATGATTGATATATATGATATATATGAATGATATATATGATATATACGATTGATATATATGATATATATGATTGATATATATATGATTGATATATATAATATACATGATTGATATATATATGATTGATATATATGATATATATGATTGATATATATGATATATATGATTGATATATATGATATATATGATTGATATATATATATGATTGATATATATATGATTGATATATATGATATATATGATTGATATATATATGATTGATATATATGATATATATGGTTGATATATATATGATTGATATATATGATATATATGATTGATATATATGATATATATGATTGATATATATGATATATATGATTGATATATATGATATATATAATTGATATATATGATATATATGATTGATATATATGATATATATGATTGATATATATATGATTGATATATATGATATATATGATTGATATATATATATATGATTGGTATATATGATATATATGATTGATATATATGATACATATGATTGATATATATGATATATAGGATGGATATATAAATGATTGATATATATATGATTGATATATATGATATATATGATTGATATATATATGATTGATATATATCATATATATGATTGATATATATATATGATTGATATATATGATATATATAATTGATATATATGATATATATGATTGATATATATGATATATATGATTGATATATATGATTGATATATATGATATATATGATTGATATATATGATATATACGCTTGATATATATGATATATATGATTGATATATATGATATATATGATTGATATATATGATATATATGATTGATATATATATGATTGATATATATATGATTGATATATATGATATATATGATTGATATATATGATATATATGATTGATATATATGATATATATGATTGATATATATGATATATATGGTTGATATATATATATGATTGATATATATGATATATATGATTGATATATATGATATATATGATTGATATATATGATATATATGACTGATATATATACGATTGATATATATATGATATATATGATTGATATATATACGATTGATATATATGATATATATGATTGATATATATACGATTGATATATATGATATATATGATTGATATATATATGATATATATGATTGATATATATACGATTGATATATATGATATATATGATTGATATATATACGATTGATATATATGATATATATGATTGATATATATATACGATTGATATATGTGATATATATGATTGATATATACGCGATTGATATATATGATATATATGATTGATATATATACGATTGATATATATGATATATATGATTGATATATATACGATTGATATATATGATATATATGATTGATATATATGATATATATGATATATATGATTGATATATGTATGATTGATATATATGATATATATGATTGATATATGTGATATATATGATTGATATATATGATATATATGATTGATATATATGATATATATGATATATATGATTGATATATATGATATATATGATATATATGATTGATATATATGATATATATTATTGATATATATGATATATATGATTGATATATATGATACATATGATTGATATATGTGATATATGTGATTGATATATATGATATATATGATTGATATATATATATGATTGATATATATGATATATATAATTGATATATATGATATATATGATTGATATATATGATATATATGATTGATATATATGATTGATATATATGATATATATGATTGATATATATGATATATACGATTGATATATATGATATATATGATTGATATATATGATATATATGATTGATATATATGATATATATGATTGATATATATATGATTGATATATATGATATATATGATTGATATATATATGATTGATATATATATGATTGATATATATGATATATATGATTGATATATATGATATATATGATTGATATATATGATATATATGGTTGATATATATATGATTGATATATATGATATATATGATTGATATATATGATATATATGATTGATATATATGATATATATGACTGATATATATACGATTGATATATATATGATATATATGATTGATATATATACGATTGATATATATGATATATATGATTGATATATATACGATTGATATATATGATATATATGATTGATATATATATGATATATATGATTGATATATATACGATTGATATATATGATATATATGATTGATATATATACGATTGATATATATGATATATATGATTGATATATATATATATACGATTGATATATGTGATATATATGATTGATATATACGCGATTGATATATATGATATATATGATTGATATATATACGATTGATATATATGATATATATGATTGATATATATACGATTGATATATATGATATATATGATTGATATATATGATATATATGATATATATGATTGATATATGTATGATTGATATATATGATATATATGATTGATATATGTGATATATATGATATATATGATTGATATATATGATATATATGATATATATGATTGATATATATGATATATATGATATATATGATTGATATATATGATATATATGATATATATGATTGATATATATGATATATATTATTGATATATATGATATATATGATTGATATATATGATACATATGATTGATATATGTGATATATGTGATTGATATATATGATATATATGATTGATATATATGATATATACGATTGATATATATAATATATATGATTGATATATATGATATATATGATTGATATATATGATATATATGATTGATATATATATGATTGATATATATATGATTGATATATATGATATATATGATTGATATATATATGATTGATATATATGATATATATGGTTGATATATATATGATTGATATATATGATATATATGATTGATATATATGACATATATGATTGATATATATGACATATATGATTGATATATATGATATATATGATTGATATATATGATACATATGATTGATATATATGATATATAGGATGGATATATAAATGATTGATATATATATGATTGATATATATGATATATATGATTGATATATATATGATTGATATATATGATATATATGATTGATATATATATATATATGATTGATATATATGATATATATGATTGATATATATGATATATATGATTGATATATATGATTGATATATATGATATATATGATTGATATATATGATATATATGATTGATATATATGATATATATGATTGATATATATTTAATATATGATTGATATATATGATATATATGATTGATATATGTGATATATGTGATTGATATATATGATATATATGATTGATATATATGATATATATCATTGATATATATCATTGATATATATGATTGATATATATGATATATATGATTGATATATATATGATATATATGATTGATATATATGATATATATGATTGATATATATGATATATATGATTGATATATATGATTGATATATATGATATATATTATTGATATATATGATATATATGATTGATATATATGATATATATGATTGATATATGTGATATATGTGATTGATATATATGATATATATGATTGATATATATGATATATACGATTGATATATATGATATATATGATTGATATATATGATATATATGATTGATATATATGATATATATGATTGATATATATATGATTGATATATATGATATATATGATTGATATATATGATATATATGATTGATATATATTATATATATGATTGATATATATGATATATATGATTGATATATATTATATATATGATTGATATATATGATATATATTATTGATATATATGATATATATTATTGATATATATGGTATATATGATTGATATATATGATATATATGATTGATATATATATGATTGATATATATGATATTGTTACATCCGGCCTTCACCTGGTCCCCTTTTCCGTTGTCAATAAGCGAGAAATGCTGATGCATTTCACAACATTGTTATGAGAGCGAGTGTAACTGACACCGCCGAGCTGATGTAAGAAAATAACAGATAAGCGTTTTCCTTTTGGGTATTACGAAGAATGACCCAAAAGGAATATTATAAAGAGCAGGCGAGCCAATCGATCGACGGTCTTTTGTTGGAGTCATTTAGAGTCGTTAGAGTCCTGTAAATCAGGCTCAGCCACCCGGAGATCAGAGCGAATCTCTGACCATCGCCGCGACGCGAGAATTGTAACATCGTAACAGTGAGGGCGTAACGCGTAGCAACGGAATATCGCGTAAAGAGTCGAGGGGAATAGTTAAGAATTCCGCGCAGTTCGAATCCGCCATCTCTTGACCGCGTAGAGTGACTCCGCGAAGTACAAAGTAGAGAAGTGCGCGAGACGAAGGAACTAGCAACGCGAAGCAACCCCGAGCGACCCGCGACCGGCTACACAGCCGAGGTGGCGTCCGCAACTTTATACTCACAAACCTAAGAAGAAGGGGTTGGTATGTAAACAACGAACTACCACATACATTTACAATTGTTAAACCCAAACAAGCAATACAATTCACTTTCCATCCTCCCCTTCCCTTATTTATAAGAGAAAGTTTACTCAAGGTGTGCTTTAGCACTTTAAAAGAGCAAGAACCCCTAAGGGTGATCTCTGCCGCTCGAGGTCACCACCGTGTAGTTAGGACGTAACAATATATATGATTGATATATATATGATTGATATATATGATATATATGAATGATATATATGATATATACGATTGATATATATGATATATATGATTGATATATATATGATTGATATATATAATATATATGATTGATATATATGATATATATGATTGATATATATGATATAAATGATTGATATATATGATATATATGATTGATATATATATGATTGATATATATATGATTGATATATATGATATATATGACTGATATATATATGATTGATATATATGATATATATGGTTGATATATATATATGATTTATATATATGATATATATGATTGATACATATATGATTGATATATATGATATATATGATTGATATATATATGATTGATATATATGATATATATGATTGATATATATACGATTGATATATATGATATATATGATTGATATATATATGACTGATATATATAATATATATGATTGATATATATATGATTGATATATATGATATATATGATTGATATATATGATATATATGATATATATGATTGATATATATGATATATATTATTGATATATATGATATATATGATTGATATATATGATATATATGATTGATATATATGATATATATGATATATATGATATATATGATTGATATATATGATATATATTATTGATATATATGATATATATGATTGATATATATGATATATATGATTGATATATGTGATATATGTGATTGATATATATGATATATATGATATATACGATTGATATATATGATATATATGATTGATATATATGATATATATGATTGATATATATGATATATATGATTGATATATATATGATTGATATATATGATATATATGATTGATATATATGATATATATGGTTGATATATATATGATTGATATATATGATATATATGATTGATATATATGACATATATGATTGATATATATACGATTGATATATATGATATATATGGTTGATATATATATGATTGGTATATATGATATATATGATTGATATATATATATATATATATGATTGATATATATGATATATATGATTGATATATATATATATGATTCATATATATGATATATATGATTGATATATTTATGATTCATATATATGATATATATGATTGATATATATATGATTGATATATATGATATATATGATTGATATATATATGATTGATATATATGATATATATGATTGATATATATGATATATATGATTGATATATATGACATATATGATTGATATATATGATATATATGATTGATATATATGATACATATGATTGATATATATGATATATAGGATGGATATATAAATGATTGATATATATATGATTGATATATATGATATATATGATTGATATATATATGATTGATATATATGATATATATGATTGATATATATATATGATTGATATATATGATATATATGATTGATATATATGATATATATGATTGATATATATGATTGATATATATGATATATATGATTGATATATATATATATATGATTGATATATATGATATATATGATTGATATATATGATATATATGATTGATATATATGATTGATATATATGATATATATGATTGATATATATGATATATATGATTGATATATATGATATATATGATTGATATATATTTAATATATGATTGATATATATGATATATATGATTGATATATGTGATATATGTGATTGATATATATGATATATATGATTGATATATATGATATATATCATTGATATATATCATTGATATATATGATTGATATATATGATATATATGATTGATATATATATGATATATATGATTGATATATATGATATATATGATTGATATATATGATATATATGATTGATATATATGATTGATATATATGATATATATTATTGATATATATGATATATATGATTGATATATATGATATATATGATTGATATATGTGATATATGTGATTGATATATATGATATATATGATTGATATATATGATATATACGATTGATATATATGATATATATGATTGATATATATGATATATATGATTGATATATATGATATATATGATTGATATATATATGATTGATATATATGATATATATGATTGATATATATGATATATATGATTGATATATATTATATATATGATTGATATATATGATATATATGATTGATATATATTATATATATGATTGATATATATGATATATATTATTGATATATATGATATATATTATTGATATATATGGTATATATGATTGATATATATGATATATATGATTGATATATATATGATTGATATATATGATATTGTTACATCCGGCCTTCACCTGGTCCCCTTTTCCGTTGTCAATAAGCGAGAAATGCTGATGCATTTCACAACATTGTTATGAGAGCGAGTGTAACTGACACCGCCGAGCTGATGTAAGAAAATAACAGATAAGCGTTTTCCTTTTGGGTATTACGAAGAATGACCCAAAAGGAATATTATAAAGAGCAGGCGAGCCAATCGATCGACGGTCTTTTGTTGGAGTCATTTAGAGTCGTTAGAGTCCTGTAAATCAGGCTCAGCCACCCGGAGATCAGAGCGAATCTCTGACCATCGCCGCGACGCGAGAATTGTAACATCGTAACAGTGAGGGCGTAACGCGTAGCAACGGAATATCGCGTAAAGAGTCGAGGGGAATAGTTAAGAATTCCGCGCAGTTCGAATCCGCCATCTCTTGACCGCGTAGAGTGACTCCGCGAAGTACAAAGTAGAGAAGTGCGCGAGACGAAGGAACTAGCAACGCGAAGCAACCCCGAGCGACCCGCGACCGGCTACACAGCCGAGGTGGCGTCCGCAACTTTATACTCACAAACCTAAGAAGAAGGGGTTGGTATGTAAACAACGAACTACCACATACATTTACAATTGTTAAACCCAAACAAGCAATACAATTCACTTTCCATCCTCCCCTTCCCTTATTTATAAGAGAAAGTTTACTCAAGGTGTGCTTTAGCACTTTAAAAGAGCAAGAACCCCTAAGGGTGATCTCTGCCGCTCGAGGTCACCACCGTGTAGTTAGGACGTAACAATATATATGATTGATATATATATGATTGATATATATGATATATATGAATGATATATATGATATATACGATTGATATATATGATATATATGATTGATATATATATGATTGATATATATAATATATATGATTGATATATATGATATATATGATTGATATATATGATATAAATGATTGATATATATGATATATATGATTGATATATATATGATTGATATATATATGATTGATATATATGATATATATGACTGATATATATATGATTGATATATATGATATATATGGTTGATATATATATATGATTTATATATATGATATATATGATTGATACATATATGATTGATATATATGATATATATGATTGATATATATATGATTGATATATATGATATATATGATTGATATATATACGATTGATATATATGATATATATGATTGATATATATATGACTGATATATATAATATATATGATTGATATATATATGATTGATATATATGATATATATGATTGATATATATGATATATATGATATATATGATTGATATATATGATATATATTATTGATATATATGATATATATGATTGATATATATGATATATATGATTGATATATATGATATATATGATATATATGATATATATGATTGATATATATGATATATATTATTGATATATATGATATATATGATTGATATATATGATATATATGATTGATATATGTGATATATGTGATTGATATATATGATATATATGATATATACGATTGATATATATGATATATATGATTGATATATATGATATATATGATTGATATATATGATATATATGATTGATATATATATGATTGATATATATGATATATATGATTGATATATATGATATATATGGTTGATATATATATGATTGATATATATGATATATATGATTGATATATATGACATATATGATTGATATATATACGATTGATATATATGATATATATGGTTGATATATATATGATTGGTATATATGATATATATGATTGATATATATATATATATGATTGATATATATGATATATATGATTGATATATATATATATGATTCATATATATGATATATATGATTGATATATTTATGATTCATATATATGATATATATGATTGATATATATATGATTGATATATATGATATATATGATTGATATATATATGATTGATATATATGATATATATGATTGATATATATGATATATATGATTGATATATATGACATATATGATTGATATATATGATATATATGATTGATATATATGATACATATGATTGATATATATGATATATAGGATGGATATATAAATGATTGATATATATATGATTGATATATATGATATATATGATTGATATATATATGATTGATATATATGATATATATGATTGATATATATATATGATTGATATATATGATATATATGATTGATATATATGATATATATGATTGATATATATGATTGATATATATGATATATATGATTGATATATATGATATATATGATTGATATATATGATATATATGATTGATATATATGATATATATGATTGATATATATTATATATATGATTGATATATATGATATATATGATTGATATATATGATATATGTGATTGATATATATGATATATATGATTGATATATATGATATATATGATTGATATATATGATATATATGATTGATATATATGATATATATGATTGATGTATATGATATATATGATTGATATATATGATATATATGATTGATATATATGATATATATGATTGATATATATGATTGATATATATGATATATATTATTGATATATATGATATATATGATTGATATATATGATATATATGATTGATATATGTGATATATGTGATTGATATATATGATATATATGATTGATATATATGATATATACGATTGATATATATGATATATATGATTGATATATATGATATATATGATTGATATATATGATATATATGATTGATATATATGATATATATGATTGATATATATATGATTGATATATATGATATATATGATTGATATATATATGATTGATATATATGATATATATGATTGATATATATGATATATATGATTGATATATATTATATATATGATTGATATATATGATATATATGATTGATATATATTATATATATGATTGATATATATGATATATATTATTGATATATATGATATATATTATTGATATATATGATATATATTATTGATATATATGATATATATGATTGATATATATGATATATATGATTGATATATATATGATTGATATATATGATATTGTTACATCCGGCCTTCACCTGGTCCCCTTTTCCGTTGTCAATAAGCGAGAAATGCTGATGCATTTCACAACATTGTTATGAGAGCGAGTGTAACTGACACCGCCGAGCTGATGTAAGAAAATAACAGATAAGCGTTTTCCTTTTGGGTATTACGAAGAATGACCCAAAAGGAATATTATAAAGAGCAGGCGAGCCAATCGATCGACGGTCTTTTGTTGGAGTCATTTAGAGTCGTTAGAGTCCTGTAAATCAGGCTCAGCCACCCGGAGATCAGAGCGAATCTCTGACCATCGCCGCGACGCGAGAATTGTAACATCGTAACAGTGAGGGCGTAACGCGTAGCAACGGAATATCGCGTAAAGAGTCGAGGGGAATAGTTAAGAATTCCGCGCAGTTCGAATCCGCCATCTCTTGACCGCGTAGAGTGACTCCGCGAAGTACAAAGTAGAGAAGTGCGCGAGACGAAGGAACTAGCAACGCGAAGCAACCCCGAGCGACCCGCGACCGGCTACACAGCCGAGGTGGCGTCCGCAACTTTATACTCACAAACCTAAGAAGAAGGGGTTGGTATGTAAACAACGAACTACCACATACATTTACAATTGTTAAACCCAAACAAGCAATACAGTTCACTTTCCATCCTCCCCTTCCCTTATTTATAAGAGAAAGTTTACTCAAGGTGTGCTTTAGCACTTTAAAAGAGCAAGAACCCCTAAGGGTGATCTCTGCCGCTCGAGGTCACCACCGTGTAGTTAGGACGTAACAATATATATGATTGATATATATATGATTGATATATATGATATATATGAATGATATATATGATATATACGATTGATATATATGATATATATGATTGATATATATGATATATATGATTGATATATATATGATTGATATATATATGATTGATATATATGATATATATGATTGATATATATATGATTGATATATATGATATATATGGTTGATATATATATGATTGATATATATGATATATATGATTGATATATATGACATATATGATTGATATATATACGATTGATATATATGATATATATGGTTGATATATATATATGATTGGTATATATGATATATATGATTGATATATATATATGATTGATATATATGATATATATGATTGATATATATATGATTGATATATATGATATATATGATTGATATATATATGATTGATATATATGATATATATGATTGATATATATGATATATATGATTGATATATATGACATATATGATTGATATATATGATATATATGATTGATATATATGATACATATGATTGATATATATGATATATAGGATGGATATATAAATGATTGATATATATATGATTGATATATATGATATATATGATTGATATATATATGATTGATATATATGATATATATGATTGATATATATATATGATTGATATATATGATATATATGATTGATATATATGATATATATGATTGATATATATGATTGATATATATGATATATATGATTGATATATATGATTGATATATATGATATATATGATTGATATATATTATATATATGATTGATATATATGATATATATGATTGATATATGTGATTTATGTGATTGATATATATGATATATATGATTGATATATATGATATATATGATTGATATATATGATTGATATATATGATATATATGATTGATATATATGATATATATGATTGATATATATGATATATATGATTGATATATATGATATATATTATTGATATATATGATATATATGATTGATATATATGGTATATATGATTGATATATGTGATATATGTGATTGATATATATGATATATATGATTGATATATATGATATATACGATTGATATATATGATATATATGATTGATATATATGATATATATGATTGATATATATGATATATACGATTGATATATATATGATTGATATATATGATATATATGATTGATATATATGATTGATATATATGATATATATGATTGATATATATATGATTGATATATATGATATATATGATTGATATATATGATATATATATGATTGATATATATGATATATATGATTGATATATATTATATATATGATTGATATATATGATATATATTATTGATATATATGATATATATTATTGATATATATGATATATATGATTGATATATATGATATATATGATTGATATATATATGATTGATATATATGATATTGTTACATCCGGCCTTCACCTGGTCCCCTTTTCCGTTGTCAATAAGCGAGAAATGCTGATGCATTTCACAACATTGTTATGAGAGCGAGTGTAACTGACACCGCCGAGCTGATGTAAGAAAATAACAGATAAGCGTTTTCCTTTTGGGTATTACGAAGAATGACCCAAAAGGAATATTATAAAGAGCAGGCGAGCCAATCGATCGTCGGTCTTTTGTTGGAGTCATTTAGAGTCGTTAGAGTCCTGTAAATCAGGCTCAGCCACCCGGAGATCAGAGCGAATCTCTGACCATCGCCGCGACGCGAGAATTGTAACATCGTAACAGTGAGGGCGTAACGCGTAGCAACGGAATATCGCGTAAAGAGTCGAGGGGAATAGTTAAGAATTCCGCGCAGTTCGAATCCGCCATCTCTTGACCGCGTAGAGTGACTCCGCGAAGTACAAAGTAGAGAAGTGCGCGAGACGAAGGAACTAGCAACGCGAAGCAACCCCGAGCGACCCGCGACCGGCTACACAGCCGAGGTGGCGTCCGCAACTTTATACTCACAAACCTAAGAAGAAGGGGTTGGTATGTAAACAACGAACTACCACATACATTTACAATTGTTAAACCCAAACAAGCAATACAGTTCACTTTCCATCCTCCCCTTCCCTTATTTATAAGAGAAAGTTTACTCAAGGTGTGCTTTAGCACTTTAAAAGAGCAAGAACCCCTAAGGGTGATCTCTGCCGCTCGAGGTCACCACCGTGTAGTTAGGACGTAACAATATATATGATTGATATATATATGATTGATATATATGATATATATGAATGATATATATGATATATACGATTGATATATATGATATATATGATTGATATATATATGATTGATATATATAATATACATGATTGATATATATATGATTGATATATATGATATATATGATTGATATATATGATATATATGATTGATATATATGATATATATGATTGATATATATATGATTGATATATATATGATTGATATATATGATACATATGATTGATATATATATGATTGATATATATGATATATATGGTTGATATATATATGATTGATATATATGATATATATGATTGATATATATGATATATATGATTGATATATATGATATATATGATTGATATATATGATATATATGATTGATATATATGATATATATGATTGATATATATGATATATATGATTGATATATATATGATTGATATATATGATATATATGATTGATATATATATATATATGATTGGTATATATGATATATATGATTGATATATATGATACATATGATTGATATATATGATATATAGGATGGATATATAAATGATTGATATATATATGATTGATATATATGATATATATGATTGATATATATATGATTGATATATATGATATATATGATTGATATATATGATATATATGATTGATATATATATATGATTGATATATATGATATATATAATTGATATATATGATATATATGATTGATATATATGATATATATGATTGATATATATGATTGATATATATGATATATATGATTGATATATATGATATATACGATTGATATATATGATATATATGATTCATATATATGATATATATGATTGATATATATGATATATATGATTGATATATATATGATTGATATATATATGATTGATATATATGATATATATGATTGATATATATGATATATATGATTGATATATATGATATATATGGTTGATATATATATGATTGATATATATGATATATATGTTTGATATATATGATATATATGATTGATATATATGATATATATGACTGATATATATACGATTGATATATATATGATATATATGATTGATATATATACGATTGATATATATGATATATATGATTGATATATATACGATTGATATATATGATATATATGATTGATATATATATGATATATATGATTGATATATATACGATTGATATATATGATATATATGATTGATATATATACGATTGATATATATGATATATATGATTGATATATATATACGATTGATATATGTGATATATATGATTGATATATACGCGATTGATATATATGATATATATGATTGATATATATACGATTGATATATATGATATATATGATTGATATATATACGATTGATATATATGATATATATGATTGATATATATGATATATATGATATATATGATTGATATATGTATGATTGATATATATGATATATATGATTGATATATGTGATATATATGATTGATATATATGATATATATGATTGATATATATGATATATATGATTGATATATATGATATATATGATATATATGATTGATATATATGATATATATGATATATATGATTGATATATATGATATATATTATTGATATATATGATATATATGATTGATATATATGATACATATGATTGATATATGTGATATATGTGATTGATATATATGATATATATGATTGATATATATGATATATACGATTGATATATATAATATATATGATTGATATATATGATATATATGATTGATATATATATGATTGATATATATATGATTGATATATATGATATATATGATTGATATATATATGATTGATATATATGATATATATGGTTGATATATATATGATTGATATATATGATATATATGATTGATATATATGACATATATGATTGATATATATGACATATATGATTGATATATATGATATATATGATTGATATATATGATACATATGATTGATATATATGATATATAGGATGGATATATAAATGATTGATATATATATGATTGATATATATGATATATATGATTGATATATATATGATTGATATATATGATATATATGATTGATATATATATATGATTGATATATATGATATATATGATTGATATATATGATATATATGATTGATATATATGATTGATATATATGATATATATGATTGATATATATGATTGATATATATGATATATATGATTGATATATATGATATATATGATTGATATATATGATATATATGATTGATATATATTATATATATGATTGATATATATGATATATATGATTGATATATATGATATATGTGATTGATATATATGATATATATGATTGATATATATGATATATATGATTGATATATATGATATATATGATTGATATATATGATATATATGATTGATGTATATGATATATATGATTGATATATATGATATATATGATTGATATATATGATATATATGATTGATATATATGATTGATATATATGATATATATTATTGATATATATGATATATATGATTGATATATATGATATATATGATTGATATATGTGATATATGTGATTGATATATATGATATATATGATTGATATATATGATATATACGATTGATATATATGATATATATGATTGATATATATGATATATATGATTGATATATATGATATATATGATTGATATATATGATATATATGATTGATACATATATGATTGATATATATGATATATATGATTGATATATATATGATTGATATATATGATATATATGATTGATATATATTATATATATGATTGATATATATGATATATATGATTGATATATATTATATATATGATTGATATATATGATATATATTATTGATATATATGATATATATTATTGATATATATGATATATATTATTGATATATATGATATATATGATTGATATATATGATATATATGATTGATATATATATGATTGATATATATGATATTGTTACATCCGGCCTTCACCTGGTCCCCTTTTCCGTTGTCAATAAGCGAGAAATGCTGATGCATTTCACAACATTGTTATGAGAGCGAGTGTAACTGACACCGCCGAGCTGATGTAAGAAAATAACAGATAAGCGTTTTCCTTTTGGGTATTACGAAGAATGACCCAAAAGGAATATTATAAAGAGCAGGCGAGCCAATCGATCGACGGTCTTTTGTTGGAGTCATTTAGAGTCGTTAGAGTCCTGTAAATCAGGCTCAGCCACCCGGAGATCAGAGCGAATCTCTGACCATCGCCGCGACGCGAGAATTGTAACATCGTAACAGTGAGGGCGTAACGCGTAGCAACGGAATATCGCGTAAAGAGTCGAGGGGAATAGTTAAGAATTCCGCGCAGTTCGAATCCGCCATCTCTTGACCGCGTAGAGTGACTCCGCGAAGTACAAAGTAGAGAAGTGCGCGAGACGAAGGAACTAGCAACGCGAAGCAACCCCGAGCGACCCGCGACCGGCTACACAGCCGAGGTGGCGTCCGCAACTTTATACTCACAAACCTAAGAAGAAGGGGTTGGTATGTAAACAACGAACTACCACATACATTTACAATTGTTAAACCCAAACAAGCAATACAGTTCACTTTCCATCCTCCCCTTCCCTTATTTATAAGAGAAAGTTTACTCAAGGTGTGCTTTAGCACTTTAAAAGAGCAAGAACCCCTAAGGGTGATCTCTGCCGCTCGAGGTCACCACCGTGTAGTTAGGACGTAACAATATATATGATTGATATATATATGATTGATATATATGATATATATGAATGATATATATGATATATACGATTGATATATATGATATATATGATTGATATATATGATATATATGATTGATATATATATGATTGATATATATATGATTGATATATATGATATATATGATTGATATATATATGATTGATATATATGATATATATGGTTGATATATATATGATTGATATATATGATATATATGATTGATATATATGACATATATGATTGATATATATACGATTGATATATATGATATATATGGTTGATATATATATATGATTGGTATATATGATATATATGATTGATATATATATATGATTGATATATATGATATATATGATTGATATATATATGATTGATATATATGATATATATGATTGATATATATATGATTGATATATATGATATATATGATTGATATATATGATATATATGATTGATATATATGACATATATGATTGATATATATGATATATATGATTGATATATATGATACATATGATTGATATATATGATATATAGGATGGATATATAAATGATTGATATATATATGATTGATATATATGATATATATGATTGATATATATATGATTGATATATATGATATATATGATTGATATATATATATGATTGATATATATGATATATATGATTGATATATATGATATATATGATTGATATATATGATTGATATATATGATATATATGATTGATATATATGATTGATATATATGATATATATGATTGATATATATTATATATATGATTGATATATATGATATATATGATTGATATATGTGATTTATGTGATTGATATATATGATATATATGATTGATATATATGATATATATGATTGATATATATGATTGATATATATGATATATATGATTGATATATATGATATATATGATTGATATATATGATATATATGATTGATATATATGATATATATTATTGATATATATGATATATATGATTGATATATATGGTATATATGATTGATATATGTGATATATGTGATTGATATATATGATATATATGATTGATATATATGATATATACGATTGATATATATGATATATATGATTGATATATATGATATATATGATTGATATATATGATATATACGATTGATATATATATGATTGATATATATGATATATATGATTGATATATATGATTGATATATATGATATATATGATTGATATATATATGATTGATATATATGATATATATGATTGATATATATGATATATATATGATTGATATATATGATATATATGATTGATATATATTATATATATGATTGATATATATGATATATATTATTGATATATATGATATATATTATTGATATATATGATATATATGATTGATATATATGATATATATGATTGATATATATATGATTGATATATATGATATTGTTACATCCGGCCTTCACCTGGTCCCCTTTTCCGTTGTCAATAAGCGAGAAATGCTGATGCATTTCACAACATTGTTATGAGAGCGAGTGTAACTGACACCGCCGAGCTGATGTAAGAAAATAACAGATAAGCGTTTTCCTTTTGGGTATTACGAAGAATGACCCAAAAGGAATATTATAAAGAGCAGGCGAGCCAATCGATCGTCGGTCTTTTGTTGGAGTCATTTAGAGTCGTTAGAGTCCTGTAAATCAGGCTCAGCCACCCGGAGATCAGAGCGAATCTCTGACCATCGCCGCGACGCGAGAATTGTAACATCGTAACAGTGAGGGCGTAACGCGTAGCAACGGAATATCGCGTAAAGAGTCGAGGGGAATAGTTAAGAATTCCGCGCAGTTCGAATCCGCCATCTCTTGACCGCGTAGAGTGACTCCGCGAAGTACAAAGTAGAGAAGTGCGCGAGACGAAGGAACTAGCAACGCGAAGCAACCCCGAGCGACCCGCGACCGGCTACACAGCCGAGGTGGCGTCCGCAACTTTATACTCACAAACCTAAGAAGAAGGGGTTGGTATGTAAACAACGAACTACCACATACATTTACAATTGTTAAACCCAAACAAGCAATACAGTTCACTTTCCATCCTCCCCTTCCCTTATTTATAAGAGAAAGTTTACTCAAGGTGTGCTTTAGCACTTTAAAAGAGCAAGAACCCCTAAGGGTGATCTCTGCCGCTCGAGGTCACCACCGTGTAGTTAGGACGTAACAATATATATGATTGATATATATATGATTGATATATATGATATATATGAATGATATATATGATATATACGATTGATATATATGATATATATGATTGATATATATATGATTGATATATATAATATACATGATTGATATATATATGATTGATATATATGATATATATGATTGATATATATGATATATATGATTGATATATATGATATATATGATTGATATATATATGATTGATATATATATGATTGATATATATGATACATATGATTGATATATATATGATTGATATATATGATATATATGGTTGATATATATATGATTGATATATATGATATATATGATTGATATATATGATATATATGATTGATATATATGATATATATGATTGATATATATGATATATATGATTGATATATATGATATATATGATTGATATATATGATATATATGATTGATATATATATGATTGATATATATGATATATATGATTGATATATATATATATATGATTGGTATATATGATATATATGATTGATATATATGATACATATGATTGATATATATGATATATAGGATGGATATATAAATGATTGATATATATATGATTGATATATATGATATATATGATTGATATATATATGATTGATATATATGATATATATGATTGATATATATGATATATATGATTGATATATATATATGATTGATATATATGATATATATAATTGATATATATGATATATATGATTGATATATATGATATATATGATTGATATATATGATTGATATATATGATATATATGATTGATATATATGATATATACGATTGATATATATGATATATATGATTCATATATATGATATATATGATTGATATATATGATATATATGATTGATATATATATGATTGATATATATATGATTGATATATATGATATATATGATTGATATATATGATATATATGATTGATATATATGATATATATGGTTGATATATATATGATTGATATATATGATATATATGTTTGATATATATGATATATATGATTGATATATATGATATATATGACTGATATATATACGATTGATATATATATGATATATATGATTGATATATATACGATTGATATATATGATATATATGATTGATATATATACGATTGATATATATGATATATATGATTGATATATATATGATATATATGATTGATATATATACGATTGATATATATGATATATATGATTGATATATATACGATTGATATATATGATATATATGATTGATATATATATACGATTGATATATGTGATATATATGATTGATATATACGCGATTGATATATATGATATATATGATTGATATATATACGATTGATATATATGATATATATGATTGATATATATACGATTGATATATATGATATATATGATTGATATATATGATATATATGATATATATGATTGATATATGTATGATTGATATATATGATATATATGATTGATATATGTGATATATATGATTGATATATATGATATATATGATTGATATATATGATATATATGATTGATATATATGATATATATGATATATATGATTGATATATATGATATATATGATATATATGATTGATATATATGATATATATTATTGATATATATGATATATATGATTGATATATATGATACATATGATTGATATATGTGATATATGTGATTGATATATATGATATATATGATTGATATATATGATATATACGATTGATATATATAATATATATGATTGATATATATGATATATATGATTGATATATATGATATATATGATTGATATATATATGATTGATATATATATGATTGATATATATGATATATATGATTGATATATATATGATTGATATATATGATATATATGGTTGATATATATATGATTGATATATATGATATATATGATTGATATATATGACATATATGATTGATATATATGACATATATGATTGATATATATGATATATATGATTGATATATATGATACATATGATTGATATATATGATATATAGGATGGATATATAAATGATTGATATATATATGATTGATATATATGATATATATGATTGATATATATATGATTGATATATATGATATATATGATTGATATATATATATGATTGATATATATGATATATATGATTGATATATATGATATATATGATTGATATATATGATTGATATATATGATATATATGATTGATATATATGATATATATGATTGATATATATGATATATATGATTGATATATATTATATATATGATTGATATATATGATATATATGATTGATATATATGATATATGTGATTGATATATATGATATATATGATTGATATATATGATATATATGATTGATATATATGATATATATGATTGATATATATGATATATATGATTGATGTATATGATATATATGATTGATATATATGATATATATGATTGATATATATGATATATATGATTGATATATATGATTGATATATATGATATATATTATTGATATATATGATATATATGATTGATATATATGATATATATGATTGATATATGTGATATATGTGATTGATATATATGATATATATGATTGATATATATGATATATACGATTGATATATATGATATATATGATTGATATATATGATATATATGATTGATATATATGATATGTATGATTGATATATATGATATATATGATTGATATATATATGATTGATATATATGATATATATGATTGATATATATATGATTGATATATATGATATATATGATTGATATATATTATATATATGATTGATATATATGATATATATGATTGATATATATTATATATATGATTGATATATATGATATATATTATTGATATATATGATATATATTATTGATATATATGATATATATTATTGATATATATGATATATATGATTGATATATATGATATATATGATTGATATATATATGATTGATATATATGATATTGTTACATCCGGCCTTCACCTGGTCCCCTTTTCCGTTGTCAATAAGCGAGAAATGCTGATGCATTTCACAACATTGTTATGAGAGCGAGTGTAACTGACACCGCCGAGCTGATGTAAGAAAATAACAGATAAGCGTTTTCCTTTTGGGTATTACGAAGAATGACCCAAAAGGAATATTATAAAGAGCAGGCGAGCCAATCGATCGACGGTCTTTTGTTGGAGTCATTTAGAGTCGTTAGAGTCCTGTAAATCAGGCTCAGCCACCCGGAGATCAGAGCGAATCTCTGACCATCGCCGCGACGCGAGAATTGTAACATCGTAACAGTGAGGGCGTAACGCGTAGCAACGGAATATCGCGTAAAGAGTCGAGGGGAATAGTTAAGAATTCCGCGCAGTTCGAATCCGCCATCTCTTGACCGCGTAGAGTGACTCCGCGAAGTACAAAGTAGAGAAGTGCGCGAGACGAAGGAACTAGCAACGCGAAGCAACCCCGAGCGACCCGCGACCGGCTACACAGCCGAGGTGGCGTCCGCAACTTTATACTCACAAACCTAAGAAGAAGGGGTTGGTATGTAAACAACGAACTACCACATACATTTACAATTGTTAAACCCAAACAAGCAATACAGTTCACTTTCCATCCTCCCCTTCCCTTATTTATAAGAGAAAGTTCACTCAAGGTGTGCTTTAGCACTTTAAAAGAGCAAGAACCCCTAAGGGTGATCTCTGCCGCTCGAGGTCACCACCGTGTAGTTAGGACGTAACAATATATATGATTGATATATATATGATTGATATATATGATATATATGAATGATATATATGATATATACGATTGATATATATGATATATATGATTGATATATATGATATATATGATTGATATATATATGATTGATATATATATGATTGATATATATGATATATATGATTGATATATATATGATTGATATATATGATATATATGGTTGATATATATATGATTGATATATATGATATATATGATTGATATATATGACATATATGATTGATATATATACGATTGATATATATGATATATATGGTTGATATATATATGATTGGTATATATGATATATATGATTGATATATATATATGATTGATATATATGATATATATGATTGATATATATATGATTCATATATATGATATATATGATTGATATATTTATGATTCATATATATGATATATATGATTGATATATATATGATTGATATATATGATATATATGATTGATATATATATGATTGATATATATGATATATATGATTGATATATATGATATATATGATTGATATATATGACATATATGATTGATATATATGATATATATGATTGATATATATGATACATATGATTGATATATATGATATATAGGATGGATATATAAATGATTGATATATATATGATTGATATATATGATGTATATGATTGATATATATATGATTGATATATATGATATATATGATTGATATATATATATATGATTGATATATATGATATATATGATTGATATATATGATATATATGATTGATATATATGATATATATGATTGATATATATGATTGATATATATGATATATATGATTGATATATATGATATATATGATATATATGATTGATATATATTATATATATGATTGATATATATGATATATATGATTGATATATATGATATATGTGATTGATATATATAATATATATGATTGATATATATGATATATATGATTGATATATATGATATATATGATTGATATATATGATATATATGATTGATATATATGATATATATGATTGATATATATGATATATATGATTGATATATATGATTGATATATATGATATATATTATTGATATATATGATATATATGATTGATATATATGATATATATGATTGATATATGTGATATATGTGATTGATATATATGATATATATGATTGATATATATGATATATACGATTGATATATATGATATATATGATTGATATATATGATATATATGATTGATATATATGATATATATGATTGATATATATATGATTGATATATATGATATATATTATTGATATATATGATATATATGATTGATATATATGATACATATGATTGATATATGTGATATATGTGATTGATATATATGATATATATGATTGATATATATGATATATACGATTGATATATATAATATATATGATTGATATATATGATATCTATGATTGATATATATGATATATATGATTGATATATATATGATTGATATATATGATATATATGATTGATATATATATGATTGATATATATGATATATATGGTTGATATATATATGATTGATATATATGATATATATGATTGATATATATGACATATATGATTGATATATATGACATATATGATTGATATATATGATATATATGATTGATATATATGATACATATGATTGATATATATGATATATAGGATGGATATATAAATGATTGATATATATGATATATATGATTGATATATATATGATTGATATATATGATATATATGATTGATATATATATATATGATTGATATATATGATATATATGATTGATATATATGATATATATGATTGATATATATGATTGATATATATGATATATATGATTGATATATATGATATATATGATTGATATATATGATATATATGATTGATATATATTATATATATGATTGATATATATGATATATATGATTGATATATGTGATATATGTGATTGATATATATGATATATATGATTGATATATATGATATATATCATTGATATATATGATTGATATATATGATATATATGATTGATATATATGATATATATGATTGATATATATGATTGATATATATGATATATATTATTGATATATATGATATATATGATTGATATATATGATATATATGATTGATATATGTGATATATGTGATTGATATATATGATATATATGATTGATATATATGATATATACGATTGATATATATAATATATATGATTGATATATATGATATATATGATTGATATATATGATATATATGATTGATATATATATGATTGATATATATGATATATATGATTGATATATATGATATATATGATTGATATATATTATATATATGATTGATATATATGATATATATGATTGATATATATTATATATATGATTGATATATATGATATATATTATTGATATATATGATATATATTATTGATATATATGATATATATGATTGATATATATGATATATATGATTGATATATATATGATTGATATATATGATATTGTTACATCCGGCCTTCACCTGGTCCCCTTTTCCGTTGTCAATAAGCGAGAAATGCTGATGCATTTCACAACATTGTTATGAGAGCGAGTGTAACTGACACCGCCGAGCTGATGTAAGAAAATAACAGATAAGCGTTTTCCTTTTGGGTATTACGAAGAATGACCCAAAAGGAATATTATAAAGAGCAGGCGAGCCAATCGATCGACGGTCTTTTGTTGGAGTCATTTAGAGTCGTTAGAGTCCTGTAAATCAGGCTCAGCCACCCGGAGATCAGAGCGAATCTCTGACCATCGCCGCGACGCGAGAATTGTAACATCGTAACAGTGAGGGCGTAACGCGTAGCAACGGAATATCGCGTAAAGAGTCGAGGGGAATAGTTAAGAATTCCGCGCAGTTCGAATCCGCCATCTCTTGACCGCGTAGAGTGACTCCGCGAAGTACAAAGTAGAGAAGTGCGCGAGACGAAGGAACTAGCAACGCGAAGCAACCCCGAGCGACCCGCGACCGGCTACACAGCCGAGGTGGCGTCCGCAACTTTATACTCACAAACCTAAGAAGAAGGGGTTGGTATGTAAACAACGAACTACCACATACATTTACAATTGTTAAACCCAAACAAGCAATACAGTTCACTTTCCATCCTCCCCTTCCCTTATTTATAAGAGAAAGTTTACTCAAGGTGTGCTTTAGCACTTTAAAAGAGCAAGAACCCCTAAGGGTGATCTCTGCCGCTCGAGGTCACCACCGTGTAGTTAGGACGTAACAATATATATGATTGATATATATATGATTGATATATATGAATGGTATATATGATATATACGATTGATATATATGATATATATGATTGATATATATATGATTGATATATATAATATACATGATTGATATATATATGATTGATATATATGATATATATGATTGATATATATGATATATATGATTGATATATATATGATTGATATATATATGATTGATATATATGATATATATGATTGATATATATATGATTGATATATATGATATATATGGTTGATATATATATGATTGATATATATGATATATATGATTGATATATATGATATATATGATTGATATATATGATATATATGATTGATATATATATGATTGATATATATATGATTGATATATATGATATATATGATTGATATATATATATATATATGATTGGTATATATGATATATATGATTGATATATATATGATTGATATATATGATATATATGATTGATATATATATGATTCATATATATGATATATATGATTGATATATATGATATATATTATTGATATATATGATATATATGATTGATATATATGATATATATGATTGATATATGTGATATATGTGATTGATATATATGATATATATGATTGATATATATGATATATACGATTGATATATATGATATATATGATTGATATATATGATATATATGATTGATATATATGATATATATGATTGATATATATGATATATATGATATATATGATTGATATATATGATATATATTATTGATATATATGATATATATGATTGATATATATGATATATGTGCTTGATATATATGATATATATGATTGATATATATGAATTATACGATTGATATATATGATATATATGATTGATATATATGATATATATGATTGATATATATATGATTGATATATATATGATTGATATATATGATATATATGATTGATATATATATATGATTGATATATATGATATATATGGTTGATATATATATGATTGATATATATGATATATATGATTGATATATATGACATATATGATTGATATATATACGATTGATATATATGATATATATGGTTGATATATATATGATTGGTATATATGATATATATGATTGATATATATATATATATGATTGATATATATGATATATATGATTGATATATATATGATTCATATATATGATATATATGATTGATATATTTATGATTCATATATATGATATATATGATTGATATATATATGATTGATATATATGATATATATGATTGATATATATATGATTGATATATATGATATATATGATTGATATATATGATATATATGATTGATATATATGACATATATGATTGATATATATGATATATATGATTGATATATATGATACATATGATTGATATATATGATATATAGGATGGATATATAAATGATTGATATATATATGATTGATATATATGATATATATGATTGATATATATATGATTGATATATATGATATATGTGATTGATATATATGATATATATGATTGATATATATGATATATATGATTGATATATATGATTGATATATATGATATATATGATTGATATATATGATTGATATATATGATATATATGATTGATATATATGATATATATGATTGATATATATGATATATATGATTGATATATATGATTGATATATATGATATATATGATTGATATATATGATATATATGATTGATATATATTATATATATGATTGATATATATGATATATATGATTGATATATATGATATATGTGATTGATATATATGATATATATGATTGATATATATGATATATATGATTGATATATATGATACATATGATTGATATATGTGATATATAGGATGGATATATAAATGATTGATATATATATGATTGATATATATGATATATATGATATATATGATTGATATATATATATATATATATATATATATATATATATATATATATATGATTGATATATATGATATATATGATTGATATATATGATTGATATATATGATATATATGATTGATATATATGATTGATATATATGATATATATGATTGATATGTATATGATTGATATATATGATATATATGATTGATATATATATGATTGATATATATGATATATATGATTGATATATATATGATTGATATATATGATATATATGATTGATATATATGATATATATGATTGATATATATTATATATATGATTGATATATATGATATATATGATTGATATGTATTATATATATGATTGATATATATGATATATATTATTGATATATATGATATATATTATTGATATATATGATATATATGATTGATATATATGATATATATGATTGATATATATGATATTGTTACATCCGGCCTTCACCTGGTCCCCTTTTCCGTTGTCAATAAGCGAGAAATGCTGATGCATTTCACAACATTGTTATGAGAGCGAGTGTAACTGACACCGCCGAGCTGATGTAAGAAAATAACAGATAAGCGTTTTCCTTTTGGGTATTACGAAGAATGACCCAAAAGGAATATTATAAAGAGCAGGCGAGCCAATCGATCGACGGTCTTTTGTTGGAGTCATTTAGAGTCGTTAGAGTCCTGTAAATCAGGCTCAGCCACCCGGAGATCAGAGCGAATCTCTGACCATCGCCGCGACGCGAGAATTGTAACATCGTAACAGTGAGGGCGTAACGCGTAGCAACGGAATATCGCGTAAAGAGTCGAGGGGAATAGTTAAGAATTCCGCGCAGTTCGAATCCGCCATCTCTTGACCGCGTAGAGTGACTCCGCGAAGTACAAAGTAGAGAAGTGCGCGAGACGAAGGAACTAGTAACGCGAAGCAACCCCGAGCGACCCGCGACCGGCTACACAGCCGAGGTGGCGTCCGCAACTTTATACTCACAAACCTAAGAAGAAGGGGTTGGTATGTAAACAACGAACTACCACATACATTTACAATTGTTAAACCCAAACAAGCAATACAGTTCACTTTCCATCCTCCCCTTCCCTTATTTATAAGAGAAAGTTTACTCAAGGTGTGCTTTAGCACTTTAAAAGAGCAAGAACCCCTAAGGGTGATCTCTGCCGCTCGAGGTCACCACCGTGTAGTTAGGACGTAACAATATATATGATTGATATATATATGATTGATATATATGATATATATGAATGATATATATGATATATACGATTGATATATATGATATATATGATTGATATATATATGATTGATATATATAATATATATGAGTGATATATATATGATTGATATATATGATATATATGATTGATATATATGATATATATGATTGATATATATATGATTGATATATATGATATATATGATTGATATATATATGATTGATATATATGATATATATGGTTGATATATATATATATATGATTGATATATATGATATATATGATTGATACATATATGATTGATATATATGATATATATGATTGATATATATATGATTGATATATATGATATATATGATTGATATATATACGATTGATATATATGATATATATGATTGATATATATATGATTGAAATATATAATATATATGATTGATATATATATGATTGATATATATGATATATATGATATATATGATTGATATATATGATATATATTATTGATATATATGATATATATGATTGATATATATGATATATATGATTGATATATGTGATATATGTGATTGATATATATGATATATATGATTGATATATATGATATATATGATTGATATATATATATATATGATATATATGATTGATATATATGATTGATATATATGATATATATGATTGATATATATGATATATATGATTGATATATATTATATATATGATTGATATATATGATATATATGATTGATATATATGATATATGTGATTGATATATAAGATATATATGATTGATATATATGATATATATGATTGATATATATGATATATATGATTGATATATATGATATATATGATTGATATATATGATATATATGATTGATATATATGATATATATGATTGATATATATGATATATATGATTGATATATATGATATATATGATTGATATATATGATTGATATATATGATATATATTATTGATATATATGATATATATTATTGATATATATGATATATATGATTGATATATATGATATATATGGTTGATATATGTGATATATGTGATTGATATATATGATATATATGATTGATATATATGATATATACGATTGATATATATGATATATATGATTGATATATATGATATATATGATTGATATATATGATATATATGATTGATATATATATGATTGATATATATATATGATTGATATATATGATATATATGATTGATATATATGATATATATGGTTGATATATATATGATTGATATATATGATATATGATTGATATATATGATATATATGATTGATATATATGCGATTGATATATATATGATATATATGATTGATATATATACGATTGATATATATGATATATATGATTGATATATATACGATTGATATATATATGATATATATGATTGATATATATACGATTGATATATATGATATATATGATTGATATATATACGATTGATATATATGATATATATGATTGATATATATATGATATATATGATTGATATATATACGATTGATATATATGATATATATGATTGATATATATACGATTGATATATATGATATATATGATTGGTATATATATACGATTGATATATGTGATATATATGATTGATATATACGCGATTGATATATATGATATATATGATTGATATATATACGATTGATATATATGATATATATGATTGATATATATGATATTGTTACATCCGGCCTTCACCTGGTCCCCTTTTCCGTTGTCAATAAGCGAGAAATGCTGATGCATTTCACAACATTGTTATGAGAGCGAGTGTAACTGACACCGCCGAGCTGATGTAAGAAAATAACAGATAAGCGTTTTCCTTTTGGGTATTACGAAGAATGACCCAAAAGGAATATTATAAAGAGCAGGCGAGCCAATCGATCGACGGTCTTTTGTTGGAGTCATTTAGAGTCGTTAGAGTCCTGTAAATCAGGCTCAGCCACCCGGAGATCAGAGCGAATCTCTGACCATCGCCGCGACGCGAGAATTGTAACATCGTAACAGTGAGGGCGTAACGCGTAGCAACGGAATATCGCGTAAAGAGTCGAGGGGAATAGTTAAGAATTCCGCGCAGTTCGAATCCGCCATCTCTTGACCGCGTAGAGTGACTCCGCGAAGTACAAAGTAGAGAAGTGCGCGAGACGAAGGAACTAGCAACGCGAAGCAACCCCGAGCGACCCGCGACCGGCTACACAGCCGAGGTGGCGTCCGCAACTTTATACTCACAAACCTAAGAAGAAGGGGTTGGTATGTAAACAACGAACTACCACATACATTTACAATTGTTAAACCCAAACAAGCAATACAGTTCACTTTCCATCCTCCCCTTCCCTTATTTATAAGAGAAAGTTTACTCAAGGTGTGCTTTAGCACTTTAAAAGAGCAAGAACCCCTAAGGGTGATCTCTGCCGCTCGAGGTCACCACCGTGTAGTTAGGACGTAACAATATATATGATTGATATATATATGATTGATATATATGATATATATGAATGATATATATGATATATACGATTGATATATATGATATATATGATTGATATATATATGATTGATATATATAATATACATGATTGATATATATATGATTGATATATATGATATATATGATTGATATATATGATATATATGATTGATATATATGATATATATGATTGATATATATGATATATATGATTGATATATATATATGATTGATATATATATGATTGATATATATGATATATATGGTTGATATATATATATATGATTGATATATATGATATATATGATTGATACATATATGATTGATATATATGATATATATGGTTGATATATATATGATTGATATATATGATATATATGATTGATATATATGATATATATGATTGATATATATGATATATATGATTGATATATATATATGATTGATATATATATGATTGATATATATGATATATATGATTGATATATATATATATGATTGGTATATATGATATATATGATTGATATATATATGATTGATATATATGACATATATGATTGATATATATATGATTCATATATATGATATATATGATTGATATATGTGATATATATTATTGATATATATGATATATATGATTGATATATATGATATATATGATTGATAAATATGATATATATGATATATATGATTGATATATATGATATATATTATTGATATATATGATATATATGATTGATATATATGATATATATGATTGATATATGTGATATATGTGATTGATATATATGATATATATGATTGATATATATGATATATACGATTGATATATATGATATATATGATTGATATATATGATATATATGATTGATATATATGATATATATGGTTGATATATATATGATTGATATATATGATATATATGATTGATATATATGACATATATGATTGATATATATACGATTGATATATATGATATATATGGTTGATATATATATGATTGGTATATATGATATATATGATTGATATATATATATATATGATTGATATATATGATATATATGATTGATATATATGATATATATGATTGATATATATATGATTCATATATATGATATATATGATTGATATATTTATGATTCATATATATGATATATATGATTGATATATATATGATTGATATATATGATATATATGATTGATATATATATGATTGATATATATGATATATATGATTGATATATATGATATATATGATTGATATATATGACATATATGATTGATATATATGATATATATGATTGATATATATGATACATATGATTGATATATATGATATATAGGATGGATATATAAATGATTGATATATATATGATTGATATATATGATATATATGATTGATATATATATGATTGATATATATGATATATGTGATTGATATATATATATGATTGATATATATGATATATATGATTGATATATATGATATATATGATTGATATATATGATTGATATATATGATATATATGATTGATATATATGATATATATGATTGATATATATGATTGATATATATGATATATATGATTGATATATATGATATATATGATTGATATATATTATATATATGATTGATATATATGATATATATGATTGATATATATGATATATGTGATTGATATATATGATATATATGATTGATATATATGATATATATGATTGATATATATGATACATATGATTGATATATGTGATATATAGGATGGATATATAAATGATTGATATATATATGATTGATATATATGATATATATGATTGATATATATATGATTGATATATATGATATATATGATTGATATATATATATATATATATATATATATATATATATATATATATATGATTGATATATATGATATATATGATTGATATATATGATTGATATATATGATATATATGATTGATATATATGATTGATATATATGATATATATGATTGATATATATATATATGATTGATATATATGATATATATGATTGATATGTATATGATTGATATATATGATTGATATATATGATATATATGATTGATATATATGATATATATGATTGATATATATATGATTGATATATATGATATATATGATTGATATATATTATATATATGATTGATATATATGATATATATGATTGATATATATTATATATATGATTGATATATATGATATATATTATTGATATATATGATATATATTATTGATATATATGATATATATGATTGATATATATGATATATATGATTGATATATATATGATTGATATATATGATATTGTTACATCCGGCCTTCACCTGGTCCCCTTTTCCGTTGTCAATAAGCGAGAAATGCTGATGCATTTCACAACATTGTTATGAGAGCGAGTGCAACTGACACCGCCGAGCTGATGTAAGAAAATAACAGATAAGCGTTTTCCTTTTGGGTATTACGAAGAATGACCCAAAAGGAATATTATAAAGAGCAGGCGAGCCAATCGATCGACGGTCTTTTGTTGGAGTCATTTAGAGTCGTTAGAGTCCTGTAAATCAGGCTCAGCCACCCGGAGATCAGAGCGAATCTCTGACCATCGCCGCGACGCGAGAATTGTAACATCGTAACAGTGAGGGCGTAACGCGTAGCAACGGAATATCGCGTAAAGAGTCGAGGGGAATAGTTAAGAATTCCGCGCAGTTCGAATCCGCCATCTCTTGACCGCGTAGAGTGACTCCGCGAAGTACAAAGTAGAGAAGTGCGCGAGACGAAGGAACTAGCAACGCGAAGCAACCCCGAGCGACCCGCGACCGGCTACACAGCCGAGGTGGCGTCCGCAACTTTATACTCACAAACCTAAGAAGAAGGGGTTGGTATGTAAACAACGAACTACCACATACATTTACAATTGTTAAACGCAAACAAGCAATACAGTTCACTTTCCATCCTCCCCTTCCCTTATTTATAAGAGAAAGTTTACTCAAGGTGTGCTTTAGCACTTTAAAAGAGCAAGAACCCCTAAGGGTGATCTCTGCCGCTCGAGGTCACCACCGTGTAGTTAGGACGTAACAATATATATGATTGATATATATATGATTGATATATATGATATATATGAATGATATATATGATATATACGATTGATATATATGATCTATATGATTGATATATATATGATTGATATATATAATATATATGATTGATATATATATGATTGATATATATGATATATATGATTGATATATATGATATATATGATTGATATATATGATTGATATATATATGATTGATATATATGATATATATGACTGATATATATATGATTGATATATATGATATATATGGTTGATATATATATATGATTGATATATATGATATATATGATTGATACATATATGATTGATATATATGATATATATGATTGATATATATATGATTGATATATATGATATATATGATTGATATATATACGATTGATATATATGATATATATGATTGATATATATATGACTGATATATATAATATATATGATTGATATATATATGATTGATATATATGATATATATGATTGATATATATGATATATATGATATATATGATTGATATATATGATATATATTATTGATATATATGATATATATGATTGATATATATGATATATATGATTGATATATGTGATATATGTGATTGATATATATGATATATATGATTGATATATATGATATATACGATTGATATATATGATATATATGATTGATATATATGATATATATGATTGATATATATGATATATATGATTGATATATATATGATTGATATATATGATATATATGATTGATATATATATGATTGATATATATGATATATATGGTTGATATATATATGATTGATATATATGATATATATGATTGATATATATGACATATATGATTGATATATATACGATTGATATATATGATATATATGGTTGATATATATATGATTGGTATATATGATATATATGATTGATATATATATATATATGATTGATATATATGATATATATGATTGATATATATATGATTCATATATATGATATATATGATTGATATATTTATGATTCATATATATGATATGTATGATTGATATATATATGATTGATATATATGATATATATGATTGATATATATATGATTGATATATATGATATATATGATTGATATATATGATATATATGATTGATATATATGACATATATGATTGATATATATGATATATATGATTGATATATATGATACATATGATTGATATATATGATATATAGGATGGATATATAAATGATTGATATATATATGATTGATATATATGATATATATGATTGATATATATGATATATGTGATTGATATATATATATGATTGATATATATGATATATATGATTGATATATATGATATATATGATTGATATATATGATTGATATATATGATATATATGATTGATATATATGATATATATGATTGATATATATTATATATATGATTGATATATATGATATATATGATTGATATATATGATATATGTGATTGATATATATGATATATATGATTGATATATATGATACATATGATTGATATATATGATTGATATATATGATATATATGATTGATATATATGATATATATGATTGATATATATGATATATATGATTGATATATATTATATATATGATTGATATATATGATATATATGATTGATATATATGATATATGTGATTGATATATATGATATATATGATTGATATATATGATATATATGATTGATATATATGATACATATGATTGATATATGTGATATATAGGATGGATATATAAATGATTGATATATATATGATTGATATATATGATATATATGATTGATATATATATGATTGATATATATGATATATATGATTGATATATATATATATATATATATATATATATATATATATATGATTGATATATATGATATATATGATTGATATATATGATTGATATATATGATATATATGATTGATATATATGATTGATATATATGATATATATGATTGATATATATATATATATGATTGATATATATGATATATATGATTGATATGTATATGATTGATATATATGATATATATGATTGATATATATATGATTGATATATATGATATATATGATTGATATATATATGATTGATATATATGATATATATGATTGATATATATGATATATATGATTGATATATATTATATATATGATTGATATATATGATATATATGATTGATATATATTATATATATGATTGATATATATGATATATATTATTGATATATATGATATATATTATTGATATATATGATATATATGATTGATATATATGATATATATGATTGATATATATATGATTGATATATATGATATTGTTACATCCGGCCTTCACCTGGTCCCCTTTTCCGTTGTCAATAAGCGAGAAATGCTGATGCATTTCACAACATTGTTATGAGAGCGAGTGCAACTGACACCGCCGAGCTGATGTAAGAAAATAACAGATAAGCGTTTTCCTTTTGGGTATTACGAAGAATGACCCAAAAGGAATATTATAAAGAGCAGGCGAGCCAATCGATCGACGGTCTTTTGTTGGAGTCATTTAGAGTCGTTAGAGTCCTGTAAATCAGGCTCAGCCACCCGGAGATCAGAGCGAATCTCTGACCATCGCCGCGACGCGAGAATTGTAACATCGTAACAGTGAGGGCGTAACGCGTAGCAACGGAATATCGCGTAAAGAGTCGAGGGGAATAGTTAAGAATTCCGCGCAGTTCGAATCCGCCATCTCTTGACCGCGTAGAGTGACTCCGCGAAGTACAAAGTAGAGAAGTGCGCGAGACGAAGGAACTAGCAACGCGAAGCAACCCCGAGCGACCCGCGACCGGCTACACAGCCGAGGTGGCGTCCGCAACTTTATACTCACAAACCTAAGAAGAAGGGGTTGGTATGTAAACAACGAACTACCACATACATTTACAATTGTTAAACCCAAACAAGCAATACAGTTCACTTTCCATCCTCCCCTTCCCTTATTTATAAGAGAAAGTTTACTCAAGGTGTGCTTTAGCACTTTAAAAGAGCAAGAACCCCTAAGGGTGATCTCTGCCGCTCGAGGTCACCACCGTGTAGTTAGGACGTAACAATATATATGGTTGATATATATATGATTGATATATATGATATATATGAATGATATATATGATATATACGATTGATATATATGATATATATGATTGATATATATATGATTGATATATATAATATATATGATTGATATATATATGATTGATATATATGATATCTATGATTGATATATATGATATATATGATTGATATATATGATATATATGATTGATATATATATGATTGATATATATGATATATATGACTGATATATATATGATTGATATATATGATATATATGGTTGATATATATATATATGATTGATATATATGATATATATGATTGATACATATATCATTGATATATATGATATATATGATTGATATATATGATATATATTATTGATATATATGATATATATGATATATATGATTGATATATATGATATATATGATATATATGATTGATATATATGATATATATTATTGATATATATGATATATATGATTGATATATATGATATATATGATTGATATATGTGATTGATATATATGATATATATGATTGATATATATGATATATACGATTGATATATATGATATATATGATTGATATATATGATATATATGATTGATATATATGATATATATGATTGATATATATATGATTGATATATATGATATATATGATTGATATATATATGATTGATATATATGATATATATGGTTGATATATATATGATTGATATATATGATATGTATGATTGATATATACGACATATATGATTGATATATATACGATTGATATATATGATATATATGGTTGATATATATATGATTGGTATATATGATATATATGATTGATATATATATATATATATGATTGATATATATGATATATATGATTGATATATATATGATTCATATATATGATATATATGATTGATATATTTATGATTCATATATATGATATATATGATTGATATATATATGATTGATATATATGATATATATGATTGATATATATATGATTGATATATATGATATATATGATTGATATATATGATATATATGATTGATATACAGGGTGTCCCACATAAGGTGGCGGAGCCGAAAAGGGGAGATTCCTGAGGTGATTCTAAACAACCTTATCCTTTACAAAAATGTTCTCTGAAGTTTTGTTAACGAGTTATTAACGAAAAACATCGACCAATCAGAAAGCGCGGATAGCGAGCGCTCGGCCGACCAGCGACAGGGCACAAGCTACGCGGAGCGTCTGCTATTCACCGTGCTCGAGTCTTGTACAAGAAACTCAAAATGTTTACGTCAATGCTCAATTTCTCCTAAAGTATTGGATGAAAAATTATGAAAAAAATTAAGACCACGTTAACTATTGAGACATATATTATAGAATTTTTTCAAATTTTTAAATTAATTATCTAAGTTGTAAAAAATAAAAAACGAGAAGAAAGAATTTTAAAATGCTGATTTAGTAAAGTAATACCATAGTAAAAAAAATAAAAAGCAATGTTTTCGTAGATCCTACGGATTGTACGTTATTTTACTGTGTATTAAAACATTGAAAACTCTACAAGAATATTTATTTCACAATGAATGAACAAAAATTGGACGTATTAGTTGCTGTAATCGGTAAAAAGTATGGAAACATTGATTTTTATTTTTTTAATTACGACGGACCAAAGCAAAAAACGTTTAAATGAATTGAGATTAATAATATGACTATAGTAATATGAGCAATTACTATCGGTAAAACTCACCCATTCGGAGAAGAATTCACCTGCTGCCTGAACACTTGCTCCATTGGGTCACTGTGCCAATCCCGATCACTGAGGGATGATGCCCAGGTAGCGTTGATCGCAGGTACAACAGCACGAGAAACCACTTTGCATTTACAATACTTCGAGGTCACTAACACTGATCACTTCACTAAACGAGCACTTAACCTTTTAATGACCGACAACCGATTACTTTGAAACATTCTGCGGCATTCCGTAAATAAAAACAAGATGTTACACACTTCAGCGGCGAAATTACGATCGATACTAACGATTTTTTCCGAAGTTTCTTTCCTTGTGCCCTCGCATCCCTCCAGCACGACTTCTCAGGGTGTAGCTTCGTCAAAGTACTCGAATTTGATTTGCTAGCTGACACCAACAAGGTTGGATCTTCCTCGGTTACTTTTTTTAGTGGAGGTGGTAGTCTCTCCTTCGAGTCGAAAAAGTCACAAGCAAATTGATGGGGAAAAGCAAAGGCATATCGGATTAGCATAGGATACCGTAACGAGTGTCTCGCAGATGTGGCCGTTTATGATCACAGGTATTGCCTTGCCTAGTTCGAAGGAGCCATCCGTACCCGAGACCGAAGGCTGCGAGGGTTGCGTCGCGCTTACCATGGAAGACCTTTCGATGCATTCGGACGGATGAAATATGGAATTGCCCGTTGTTAAAAAGCGAGTTGGGGAAACTCTTTTGCCCTTAAACATTTGGTCAACGAATGTCTGGCAGAGACTAATTCGTCACTACATCGGGGGTTAAATACATCAATTGTATTCGAATCCCTTTAACTATTTCGATGTCTGCGTCTTGCGACCGAGCCTTGCTTTTTATTACGCTGCACATGTAGTGACCGTACATTTATTCTTATTGTTTGCCCTGCTATCTTTCAAAATATTTTTATGAAACAAAATCGAAAAAATAAACAGATATTCGTTGAAATATTCCGAAGGAAAAAAAGTATTGCCATTGTATTGAATTTAATTTCCAAGTGGTTTATAAAGAAGGTCCTGAGTTTACATGTACCTAAATGCATTTACGTGTATGTAAAAGATCCGTCAAATCTTTAATACATGGGTAAGCCTCCCCTATAGGTCGAAAAGGTTTACGAAAATTGGGGAAGAGAGAAACAAACATCGGATGATCACTGTGTGTGTGCCGTAATAAAATGCATGCAAGAATGAGAATACAATTGCCGTATTTTCTCCTCATCGACGAGTTTGTCTGTCTATCCGAGACATCCGTTGACCAAATGTTTAACGTTCAGAAGCTTTCCCCAACTGGCGTTTTAACAACGGGCAATTCCATATTTCATCCGGCCGAATGCATTAAAAGGACTTCCATGGTAAACGCGACGCGACCCTTGCAGTCTCCAGTCTCGGGTATCGATGGCTCCTACGAACTTGCTGGGCAATACCTGTGATCATAAACGGCCACATCTGCGAGACACTCGTTACGGCCTTCGTTTTTCCCCATGAATTTCCTTGTAACTTTTTCGACCCGAAGAAGAGACTACCACCTCCACTAAAAAAAGTAACCGAAGAAGATCCAACCTCGTTGGTGTCAACTAACAAATCAAATTCGACTATTTCGACGAAGCTACACCCCGAGAAGTCGCGCTGGAGGGATACGAGGGCACGAGGAAAGAGACTTCGGAAAAAATCGTTAGTATCGATCGTAATTTCGTCGCTGAAGTGTGTAACATCTTGTTTTTATTTATGGAATCCCGCAGAAGGTTTCAAAATAGTCGATTGTCGTTTAAAAGGTCATTAAAAGGTCAAGTGCTCGGTTAGTGAAGTGATTATTGTTAGTGACCGCATAATGTTGTAAATGCAAGGTGTCTTTTTGTGGTCTTGGATACCTGCGATCAGCGCTACCTGGCCATCATCCCCCAATGATCGGGATCGGCACAACGACCTAATGGAGCAAGTGTTCAAGCAGCAGGTGAATTCCTCTCCGAATGGGTGAGTTTTACCGATAGTAATTACTCGTATTACTAGAGTCATATTATTAATCTCAATTTATTTAAACATGTTTTTCCTTGGTCCGTCATAACTAAAAAAATAAAAATCAATGTTTCCGTACTTTTTACCGATTACAGCAACTAATACTTCCAATTTTCGTTCATTCATTATGAAATAAGTATTATTGTACAGTTTTCAATGTTTTGATACACAGTAAAATAACGTACAATCCGTAGGAACTACAAAAACATTGCTTTTTATTTTTTTACTATAGCATTACTTTATTAAATCGGCATTTTGAAACTCTTTTTCCTCGTTTTTTATGTTTTACAACTTTGTTAATTATTTTAAAAATCTGGAAAAATTCTAAAATATTTGTCGCGATAGCTAACATGTTGCAGCATTTTTTGTTATAATTTTTCCACAAATAGTTTTAGCAAAATTGGTCAGTATCCTTCTTGTCTCTCGTTTTTTATGTTTTACAATTTTGTTAATTAATTTAAAAATCTGAGAAAATTCCACAACATTTGTTGCGATAGCTAAGGTGTTCCTAATTTTTTTCATAATTTTTTGTCCAATAGTTTATGAGAAATCTACACTAACATTGTCTTTTATTTTTCTACAACTTGGCTAATAATTTAAAAATCTGAAAAAATTCCACAATATGTGTCGCGATAGTTAGCGTGTCCCTAATTTTTTTCATAATTTTCCATCCAATACTTTAGGAGGAATTTGGCAATAACGTGTAAAAGTCTTCAGTTTCTTGTACAAGCCTCGAGCACGGTGAGTAGCAGACGCTCCGCGTAGCTTGTGACCTGTCGCTGGTCGGCCGAGCGCTCGCTATTCGTGCTCTCTGATTGGTCGATGTTTTTCGTTAATAACTCGTTAACAAAGCTTCAGAGAACATTTTTGCAAAGGAAAAGGGTGTTTAGAATCACCCCAGGAATCTCCCCTTTTCGGCTCCGCCACCTTATGTGGGACACCCTGTATATGACATATATGATTGATATATATGATATATATGATTGATATATATGATACATATGATTGATATATATGATATATAGGATGGATATATAAATGATTGATATATATATGATTGATATATATGATATATATGATTGATATATATATGATTGATATATATGATATATATGATTGATATATATATATATATGATTGATATATATGATATATATGATTGATATATATGATATATATGATTGATATATATGATATATATGATTGATATATATATGATTGATATATATATGATTGATATATATGATATATATGACTGATATATATATGATTGATATATATGATATATATGGTTGATATATATATATGATTGATATATATGATATATATGATTGATACATATATGATTGATATATATGATATATATGATTGATATATATATGATTGATATATATGATATATATGATTGATATATATACGATTGATACATATGATATATATGATTGATATATATATGACTGATATATATAATATATATGATTGATATATATATGATTGATATATATGATATATATGATTGATATATATGATATATATGATATATATGATTGATATATATGATATATATTATTGATATATATGATATATATGATTGATATATATGATATATATGATTGATATATATGATATATATGATATATATGATTGATATATATGATATATATTATTGATATATATGATATATATGATTGATATATATGATATATATGATATATATGATTGATATATATGATATATATTATTGATATATATGATATATATGATTGATATATATGATATATATGATTGATATATATGATATATATGACACATATGATTGATATATATGATATATATGATTGATATATATGATACATATGATTGATATATATGATATATAGGATGGATATATAAATGATTGATATATATATGATTGATATATATGATATATATGATTGATATATATATGATTGATATATATGATATATATGATTGATATATATATATGATTGATATATATGATATATATGATTGATATATATGATATATATGATTGATATATATGATATATATGATTGATATATATGATATATATGATTGATATATATTATATATATGATTGATATATATGATATATATGATTGATATATATGATATATGTGATTGATATATATGATATATATGATTGATATATATGATATATATGATTGATATATATGATATATATGATTGATATATATGATATATATGATTGATATATATGATATATATGATTGATATATATGATATATATGATTGATATATATGATTGATATATATGATATATATTATTGATATATATGATATATATGATTGATATATATGATATATATGATTGATATATGTGATATATGTGATTGATATATGTGATATATATGATTGATATATATGATATATACGATTGATATATATGATATATATGATATATATGATTGATATATATGATATATATGATTGATATATATGATATATATGATTGATATATATATGATTGATATATATGATATATATGATTGATATATATATGATTGATATATATGATATATATGATTGATATATATGATATATATGATTGATATATATTATATATATGATTGATATATATGATATATATGATTGATATATATTATATATATGATTGATATATATGATATATATTATTGATATATATGATATATATGATTGATATATATGATATATATGATTGATATATATATGATTGATATATATGATATTGTTACATCCGGCCTTCACCTGGTCCCCTTTTCCGTTGTCAATAAGCGAGAAATGCTGATGCATTTCACAACATTGTTATGAGAGCGAGTGTAACTGACACCGCCGAGCTGATGTAAGAAAATAACAGATAAGCGTTTTCCTTTTGGGTATTACGAAGAATGACCCAAAAGGAATATTATAAAGAGCAGGCGAGCCAATCGATCGACGGTCTTTTGTTGGAGTCATTTAGAGTCGTTAGAGTCCTGTAAATCAGGCTCAGCCACCCGGAGATCAGAGCGAATCTCTGACCATCGCCGCGACGCGAGAATTGTAACATCGTAACAGTGAGGGCGTAACGCGTAGCAACGGAATATCGCGTAAAGAGTCGAGGGGAATAGTTAAGAATTCCGCGCAGTTCGAATCCGCCATCTCTTGACCGCGTAGAGTGACTCCGCGAAGTACAAAGTAGAGAAGTGCGCGAGACGAAGGAACTAGCAACGCGAAGCAACCCCGAGCGACCCGCGACCGGCTACACAGCCGAGGTGGCGTCCGCAACTTTATACTCACAAACCTAAGAAGAAGGGGTTGGTATGTAAACAACGAACTACCACATACATTTACAATTGTTAAACCCAAACAAGCAATACAGTTCACTTTCCATCCTCCCCTTCCCTTATTTATAAGAGAAAGTTTACTCAAGGTGTGCTTTAGCACTTTAAAAGAGCAAGAACCCCTAAGGGTGATCTCTGCCGCTCGAGGTCACCACCGTGTAGTTAGGACGTAACAATATATATGATTGATATATATATGATTGATATATATGATATATATGAATGATATATATGATATATACGATTGATATATATGATATATATGATTGATATATATATGATTGATATATATAATATATATGATTGATATATATATGATTGATATATATGATATATATGATTGATATATATGATATATATGATTGATATATATGATATATATGATTGATATATATATGATTGATATATATGATATATATGACTGATATATATATGATTGATATATATGATATATATGGTTGATATATATATATATGATTGATATATATGATATATATGATTGATACATATATGATTGATATATATGATATATATGATTGATATATATATATGATTGATATATATGATATATATGATTGATATATATACGATTGATATATATGATATATATGATTGATATATATATGACTGATATATATAATATATATGATTGATATATATATGATTGATATATATGATATATATGATTGATATATATGATATATATGATATATATGATTGATATATATGATATATATTATTGATATATATGATATATATGATTGATATATATGATATATATGATTGATATATGTGATATATGTGATTGATATATATGATATATATGATTGATATATATGATATATACGATTGATATATATGATATATATGATTGATATATATGATATATATGATTGATATATATGATATATATGATTGATATATATATGATTGATATATATGATATATATGATTGATATATATGATATATATGGTTGATATATATATGATTGATATATATGATATATATGATTGATATATATGACATATATGATTGATATATATACGATTGATATATATGATATATATGGTTGATATATATATGATTGGTATATATGATATATATGATTGATATATATATATATATATATATGATTGATATATATGATATATATGATTGATATATATATGATTCATATATATGATATATATGATTGATATATTTATGATTCATATATATGATATATATGATTGATATATATATGATTGATATATATGATATATATGATTGATATATATATGATTGATATATATGATATATATGATTGATATATATGATATATATGATTGATATATATGACATATATGATTGATATATATGATATATATGATTGATATATATGATACATATGATTGATATATATGATATATAGGATGGATATATAAATGATTGATATATATATGATTGATATATATGATATATATGATTGATATATATATGATTGATATATATGATATATATGATTGATATATATATATGATTGATATATATGATATATATGATTGATATATATGATATATATGATTGATATATATGATATATATGATTGATATATATGATTGATATATATGATATATATGATTGATATATATGATATGTATGATTGATATATATTATATATATGATTGATATATATGATATATATGATTGATATATATGATATATGTGATTGATATATATGATATATATGATTGATATATATGATATATATGATTGATATATATGATACATATGATTGATATATGTGATATATAGGATGGATATATAAATGATTGATATATATATGATTGATATATATGATATATATGATTGATATATATATGATTGATATATATGATATATATGATTGATATATATGATATATATGATTGATATATATATATATATATATATATATATATATATATATATATATATGATTGATATATATGATATATATGATTGATATATATGATTGATATATATGATATATATGATTGATATATATGATATATATGATTGATATATATGATATATATGATTGATATATATGATATATATGATTGATATGTATATGATTGATATATATGATATATATGATTGATATATATGATATATATGATTGATATGTATATGATTGATATATATGATATATATGATTGATATATATATGATTGATATATATGATATATATGATTGATATATATATGATTGATATATATGATATATATGATTGATATATATGATATATATGATTGATATATATTATATATATGATTGATATATATGATATATATGATTGATATATATTATATATATGATTGATATATATGATATATATTATTGATATATATGATATATATTATTGATATATATGATATATATGATTGATATATATGATATATATGATTGATATATATATGATTGATATATATGATATTGTTACATCCGGCCTTCACCTGGTCCCCTTTTCCGTTGTCAATAAGCGAGAAATGCTGATGCATTTCACAACATTGTTATGAGAGCGAGTGTAACTGACACCGCCGAGCTGATGTAAGAAAATAACAGATAAGCGTTTTCCTTTTGGGTATTACGAAGAATGACCCAAAAGGAATATTATAAAGAGCAGGCGAGCCAATCGATCGACGGTCTTTTGTTGGAGTCATTTAGAGTCGTTAGAGTCCTGTAAATCAGGCTCAGCCACCCGGAGATCAGAGCGAATCTCTGACCATCGCCGCGACGCGAGAATTGTAACATCGTAACAGTGAGGGCGTAACGCGTAGCAACGGAATATCGCGTAAAGAGTCGAGGGGAATAGTTAAGAATTCCGCGCAGTTCGAATCCGCCATCTCTTGACCGCGTAGAGTGACTCCGCGAAGTACAAAGTAGAGAAGTGCGCGAGACGAAGGAACTAGCAACGCGAAGCAACCCCGAGCGACCCGCGACCCGCGACCGGCTACACAGCCGAGGTGGCGTCCGCAACTTTATACTCACAAACCTAAGAAGAAGGGGTTGGTATGTAAACAACGAACTACCACATACATTTACAATTGTTAAACCCAAACAAGCAATACAGTTCACTTTCCATCCTCCCCTTCCCTTATTTATAAGAGAAAGTTTACTCAAGGTGTGCTTTAGCACTTTAAAAGAGCAAGAACCCCTAAGGGTGATCTCTGCCGCTCGAGGTCACCACCGTGTAGTTAGGACGTAACAATATATATGGTTGATATATATATGATTGATATATATGATATATATGAATGATATATATGATATATACGATTGATATATATGATATATATGATTGATATATATATGATTGATATATATAATATATATGATTGATATATATATGATTGATATATATGATATATATGATTGATATATATGATATATATGATTGATATATATGATATATATGATTGATATATATATGATTGATATATATATGATTGATATATATGATATATATGACTGATATATATATGATTGATATATATGATATATATGGTTGATATATATATATGATTGGTATATATGATATATATGATTGATACATATATGATTGATATATATGATATATATGATTGATATATATGATATATATTATTGATATATATGATATATATGATTGATATATATGATATATATGATTGATATATATGATATATATGATATATATGATTGATATATATGATATATATTATTGATATATATGATATATATGATTGATATATATGATATATATGATTGATATATATGATATATATGATTGATATATGTGATTGATATATATGATATATATGATTGATATATATGATATATACGATTGATATATATGATATATATGATTGATATATATGATATATATGATTGATATATATATGATTGATATATATGATATATATGATTGATATATATATGATTGATATATATGATATATATGATTGATATATATATGATTGATATATATGATATATATGGTTGATATATATATGATTGATATATATGATATGTATGATTGATATATACGACATATATGATTGATATATATACGATTGATATATATGATATATATGGTTGATATATATATGATTGGTATATATGATATATATGATTGATATATATATATATATGATTGATATATATGATATATATGATTGATATATATATGATTCATATATATGATATATATGATTGATATATTTATGATTCATATATATGATATATATGATTGATATATATATGATTGATATATATGATATATATGATTGATATATATATGATTGATATATATGATATATATGATTGATATATATGATATATATGATTGATATATATGACATATATGATTGATATATATGATATATATGATTGATATATATGATACATATGATTGATATATATGATATATAGGATGGATATATAAATGATTGATATATATATGATTGATATATATGATATATATGATTGATATATATATGATTGATATATATGATATATATGATTGATATATATATATGATTGATATATATGATATATATGATTGATATATATGATATATATGATTGATATATATGATATATATGATTGATATATATGATATATATGATTGATATATATATGATTGATATATATATGATTGATATATATGATATATATGACTGATATATATATGATTGATATATATGATATATATGGTTGATATATATATATGATTGATATATATGATATATATGATTGATACATATATGATTGATATATATGATATATATGATTGATATATATATGATTGATATATATGATATATATGATTGATATATATACGATTGATATATATGATATATATGATTGATATATATATGACTGATATATATAATATATATGATTGATATATATATGATTGATATATATGATATATATGATTGATATATATGATTGATATATATGATATATATTATTGATATATATGATATATATGATTGATATATATGATATATATGATTGATATATATGATATATATGATATATATGATTGATATATATGATATATATTATTGATATATATGATATATATGATTGATATATATGATATATATGATTGATATATGTGATTGATATATATGATATATATGATTGATATATATGATATATACGATTGATATATATGATATATATGATTGATATATATATGATTGATATATATGATATATATGGTTGATATATATATGATTGATATATATGATATGTATGATTGATATATACGACATATATGATTGATATATATACGATTGATATATATGATATATATGGTTGATATATATATGATTGGTATATATGATATATATGATTGATATATATATATATATATGATTGATATATATGATATATATGATTGATATATATATGATTCATATATATGATATATATGATTGATATATTTATGATTCATATATATGATATATATGATTGATATATATATGATTGATATATATGATATATATGATTGATATATATATGATTGATATATATGATATATATGATTGATATATATGATATATATGATTGATATATATGACATATATGATTGATATATATGATATATATGATTGATATATATGATACATATGATTGATATATATGATATATAGGATGGATATATAAATGATTGATATATATATGATTGATATATATGATATATATGATTGATATATATATATGATTGATATATATGATATATATGATTGATATATATATATGATTGATATATATGATATATATGATTGATATATATGATATATATGATTGATATATATGATATATATGATTGATATATATGATATATATGATTGATATATATTATATATATGATTGATATATATGATATATATGATTGATATATATGATATATGTGATTGATATATATGATATATATGATTGATATATATGATATATATGATTGATATATATGATATATATGATTGATATATATGATATATATGATTGATATATATGATATATATGATTGATATATATGATATATATGATTGATATATATGATTGATATATATGATATATATTATTGATATATATGATATATATGATTGATATATATGATATATATGATTGATATATGTGATATATGTGATTGATATATGTGATATATATGATTGATATATATGATATATACGATTGATATATATGATATATATGATATATATGATTGATATATATGATATATATGATTGATATATATGATATATATGATTGATATATATATGATTGATATATATGATATATATGATTGATATATATATGATTGATATATATGATATATATGATTGATATATATGATATATATGATTGATATATATTATATATATGATTGATATATATGATATATATGATTGATATATATTATATATATGATTGATATATATGATATATATTATTGATATATATGATATATATTATTGATATATATGATATATATGATTGATATATATGATATATATGATTGATATATATATGATTGATATATATGATATTGTTACATCCGGCCTTCACCTGGTCCCCTTTTCCGTTGTCAATAAGCGAGAAATGCTGATGCATTTCACAACATTGTTATGAGAGCGAGTGTAACTGACACCGCCGAGCTGATGTAAGAAAATAACAGATAAGCGTTTTCCTTTTGGGTATTACGAAGAATGACCCAAAAGGAATATTATAAAGAGCAGGCGAGCCAATCGATCGACGGTCTTTTGTTGGAGTCATTTAGAGTCGTTAGAGTCCTGTAAATCAGGCTCAGCCACCCGGAGATCAGAGCGAATCTCTGACCATCGCCGCGACGCGAGAATTGTAACATCGTAACAGTGAGGGCGTAACGCGTAGCAACGGAATATCGCGTAAAGAGTCGAGGGGAATAGTTAAGAATTCCGCGCAGTTCGAATCCGCCATCTCTTGACCGCGTAGAGTGACTCCGCGAAGTACAAAGTAGAGAAGTGCGCGAGACGAAGGAACTAGCAACGCGAAGCAACCCCGAGCGACCCGCGACCGGCTACACAGCCGAGGTGGCGTCCGCAACTTTATACTCACAAACCTAAGAAGAAGGGGTTGGTATGTAAACAACGAACTACCACATACATTTACAATTGTTAAACCCAAACAAGCAATACAGTTCACTTTCCATCCTCCCCTTCCCTTATTTATAAGAGAAAGCTTACTCAAGGTGTGCTTTAGCACTTTAAAAGAGCAAGAACCCCTAAGGGTGATCTCTGCCGCTCGAGGTCACCACCGTGTAGTTAGGACGTAACAATATATATGATTGATATATATATGATTGATATATATGATATATATGAATGATATATATGATATATACGATTGATATATATGATATATATGATTGATATATATATGATTGATATATATAATATATATGATTGATATATATATGATTGATATATATGATATATATGATTGATATATATGATATATATGATTGATATATATGATATATATGATTGATATATATGATATATATGATTGATATATATATGATTGATATATATATGATTGATATATATGATATATATGACTGATATATATATGATTGATATATATGATATATATGGTTGATATATATATATATGATTGATATATATGATATATATGATTGATACATATATGATTGATATATATGATATATATGATTGATATATATATGATTGATATATATGATATATATGATTGATATATATACGATTGATATATATGATATATATGATTGATATATATATGACTGATATATATAATATATATGATTGATATATATATGATTGATATATATGATATATATGATTGATATATATGATATATATGATATATATGATTGATATATATGATATATATTATTGATATATATGATATATATGATTGATATATATGATATATATGATTGATATATGTGATATATGTGATTGATATATATGATATATATGATTGATATATATGATATATACGATTGATATATATGATATATATGATTGATATATATGATATATATGATTGATATATATGATATATATGATTGATATATATATGATTGATATATATGATATATATGATTGATATATATATGATTGATATATATGATATATATGGTTGATATATATATGATTGATATATATGATATATATGATTGATATATATGACATATATGATTGATATATATACGATTGATATATATGATATATATGGTTGATATATATATGATTGGTATATATGATATATATGATTGATATATACATATATATATGATTGATATATATGATATATATGATTGATATATATATGATTCATATATATGATATATATGATTGATATATTTATGATTCATATATATGATATATATGATTGATATATATATGATTGATATATATGATATATATGATTGATATATATATGATTGATATATATGATATATATGATTGATATATATGATATATATGATTGATATATATGACATATATGATTGATATATATGATATATATGATTGATATATATGATACATATGATTGATATATATGATATATAGGATGGATATATAAATGATTGATATATATATGATTGATATATATGATATATATGATTGATATATATATGATTGATATATATGATATATATGATTGATATATATATATATGATTGATATATATGATATATATGATTGATATATATGATATATATGATTGATATATATGATTGATATATATGATATATATGATTGATATATATGATATGTATGATTGATATATATTATATATATGATTGATATATATGATATATATGATTGATATATATGATATATGTGATTGATATATATGATATATATGATTGATATATATGATATATATGATTGATATATATGATATATATGATTGATATATATGATATATATGATTGATATATATGATATATATGATTGATATATATATGATTGATATATATGATATATATGATTGATATATATGATATATATGATTGATATATATGATATATATGATTGATATATATATGATTGATATATATGATATATATGATTCATATATATGATATATATGGTTGATATATATATGATTGATATATATGATATATATGATTGATATATATGATATATATGATTGATATATATGATATATATGATTGATATATATGATATATATGATTGATATATATGATATATATGATTGATATATATGATTGATATATATGATATATATTATTGATATATATGATATATATGATTGATATATATGATATATATGATTGATATATGTGATATATGTGATTGATATATATGATATATATGATTGATATATATGATATATACGATTGATATATATGATATATACGATTGATATATATGATATATATGATTGATATATATGATATATATGATTGATATATACATGATTGATATATATATGATTGATATATATGATATATATGATTCATATATATGATATATATGGTTGATATATATATGATTGATATATATGATATATATGATTGATATATACATGATTGATATATATATGATTGATATATATGATATATATGATTCATATATATGATATATATGGTTGATATATATATGATTGATATATATGATATATATGATTGATATATATGATATATATGATTGATATATATGATATATATGATTGATATATATACGATTGATATATATATATGATATATATGATTGATATATATACGATTGATATATATGATATATATGATTGATATATATACGATTGATGTATATGATATATATGATTGATATATATATGATATATATGATTGATATATATACGATTGATATATATGATATATATGATTGATATATATACGATTGATATATATGATTGATATATATACGATTGATATATATGATATATATGATTGATATATATACGATTGATATATATGATATATATGATTGATATATATATACGATTGATATATGTGATATATATGATTGATATATACGCGATTGATATATATGATATATATGATTGATATATATACGATTGATATATATGATATATATGATTGATATATATACGATTGATATATATGATTGATATATATGATATATATGATATATATGATTGATATATGTATGATTGATATATATGATATATATGATTGATATATGTGATATATATGATTGATATATATGATATATATGATTGATATATATGATATATATGATTGATATATATGATATATATGATATATATGATTGATATATATGATATATATTATTGATATATATGATATATATGATTGATATATATGATATATATGATTGATATATGTGATATATGTGATTGATATATATGATATATATGATTGATATATATGATATATACGATTGATATATATGATATATATGATTGATATATATGATATATATGATTGATATATATGATATATATGATTGATATATATATGATTGATATATATGATATATATGATTGATATATATATGATTGATATATATGATATATATGGTTGATATATATATGATTGATATATATGATATATATGATTGATATATATGACATATATGATTGATATATATACGATTGATATATATGATATATATGGTTGATATATATATGATTGGTATATATGATATATATGATTGACATATATATATGATTGATATATATGATATATATGATTGATATATATATGATTCATATATATGATATATATGATTGATATATTTATGATTCATATATATGATATATATGATTGATATATATATGATTGATATATATGATATATATGATTGATATATATATGATTCATATATATGATATATATGATTGATATATTTATGATTCATATATATGATATATATGATTGATATATATGATATATATGATTGATATATATATGATTGATATATATGATATATATGATTGATATATATGATATATATGATTGATATATATGACATATATGATTGATATATATGATATATATGATTGATATATATGATACATATGATTGATATATATGATATATAGGATGGATATATAAATGATTGATATATATATGATTGATATATATGATATATATGATTGATATATATATATGATTGATATATATGATATATATGATTGATATATATATATGATTGATATATATGATATATATGATTGATATATATGATTGATATATATGATATATATGATTGATATATATGATATATATGATTGATATATATGATATATATGATTGATATATTATATATATGATTGATATATATGATATATATGATTGATATATATGATATATGTGATTGATATATATGATATATATGATTGATATATATGATATATATGATTGATATATATGATATATATGATTGATATATATGATATATATGATTGATATATATGATATATACGATTGATATATATGATATATATGATTGATATATATAATATATATGATTGATATATATATGATTGATATATATGATATATATGATTGATATATATGATATATATGATTGATATATATGATATATATGATTGATATATATATATATGATTGATATATATATGATTGATATATATGATATATATGACTGATATATATATGATTGATATATATGATATATATGGTTGATATATATATATATGATTGATATATATGATATATATGATTGATACATATATGATTCATATATATGATATATATGATTGATATATATATGATTGATATATATGATATATATGATTGATATATATACGATTGATATATATGATATATATGATTGATATATATATGACTGATATATATAATATATATGATTGATATATATATGATTGATATATATGATATATATTATTGATATATATGATATATATGATTGATATATATGATATATATTATTGATATATATGATATATATGATTGATATATATGATATATATGATTGATATATGTGATATATGTGATTGATATATATGATATATATGATTGATATATATGATATATACGATTGATATATATGATATATATGATTGATATATATGATATATATGATTGATATATATGATATATATGATTGATATATATATGATTGATATATATGATATATATGATTGATATATATATGATTGATATATATGATATATATGGTTGATATATATATGATTGATATATATGATATATATGATTGATATATATGACATATATGATTGATATATATACGATTGATATATATGATATATATGGTTGATATATATATGATTGGTATATATGATATATATGATTGATATATATATGATTGATATATATGATATATATGATTGATATATATATGATTGATATATATGATATATATGATTGATATATATGATATATATGATTGATATATATGACATATATGATTGATATATATGATATATATGATTGATATATATGATACATATGATTGATATATATGATATATAGGATGGATATATAAATGATTGATATATATATATGATTGATATATATGATATATATGATTGATATATATATGATTGATATATATGATATATATGATTGATATATATATATGATTGATATATATGATATATATGATTGATATATATGATTGATATATATGATATATATGATTGATATATATGATATATATGATTGATATATATTATATATATGATTGATATATATGATATATATGATTGATATATATGATATATATGATTGATATATATGATTGATATATATGATATATATTATTGATATATATGATATATATGATTGATATATATGATATATATGATTGATATATGTGATATATGTGATTGATATATATGATATATATGATTGATATATATGATATATACGATTGATATATATGATATATATGATTGATATATATGATATATATGATTGATATATATGATATATATGATTGATATATATATGATTGATATATATGATATATATGATTGATATATATGATATATATGATTGATATATATTATATATATATGATTGATATATATGATATATATGATTGATATATATTATATATATGATTGATATATATGATATATATTATTGATATATATGATATATATTATTGATATATATGATATATATGATTGATATATATGATATATATGATTGATATATATATGATTGATATATATGATATTGTTACATCCGGCCTTCACCTGGTCCCCTTTTCCGTTGTCAATAAGCGAGAAATGCTGATGCATTTCACAACATTGTTATGAGAGCGAGTGTAACTGACACCGCCGAGCTGATGTAAGAAAATAACAGATAAGCGTTTTCCTTTTGGGTATTACGAAGAATGACCCAAAAGGAATATTATAAAGAGCAGGCGAGCCAATCGATCGACGGTCTTTTGTTGGAGTCATTTAGAGTCGTTAGAGTCCTGTAAATCAGGCTCAGCCACCCGGAGATCAGAGCGAATCTCTGACCATCGCCGCGACGCGAGAATTGTAACATCGTAACAGTGAGGGCGTAACGCGTAGCAACGGAATATCGCGTAAAGAGTCGAGGGGAATAGTTAAGAATTCCGCGCAGTTCGAATCCGCCATCTCTTGACCGCGTAGAGTGACTCCGCGAAGTACAAAGTAGAGAAGTGCGCGAGACGAAGGAACTAGCAACGCGAAGCAACCCCGAGCGACCCGCGACCGGCTACACAGCCGAGGTGGCGTCCGCAACTTTATACTCACAAACCTAAGAAGAAGGGGTTGGTATGTAAACAACGAACTACCACAAACATTTACAATTGTTAAACCCAAACAAGCAATACAGTTCACTTTCCATCCTCCCCTTCCCTTATTTATAAGAGAAAGTTTACTCAAGGTGTGCTTTAGCACTTTAAAAGAGCAAGAACCCCTAAGGGTGATCTCTGCCGCTCGAGGTCACCACCGTGTAGTTAGGACGTAACAATATATATGATTGATATATATATGATTGATATATATGATATATATGAATGATATATATGATATATACGATTGATATATATGATATATATGATTGATATATATAATATATATGATTGATATATATATATGATTGATATATATGATATATATGATTGATATATATGATATATATGATTGATATATATGATATATATGATTGATATATATATATATGATTGATATATATATGATTGATATATATGATATATATGACTGATATATATATGATTGATATATATGATATATATGGTTGATATATATATATATGATTGATATATATGATATATATGATTGATACATATATGATTCATATATATGATATATATGATTGATATATATATGATTGATATATATGATATATATGATTGATATATATACGATTGATATATATGATATATATGATTGATATATATATGACTGATATATATAATATATATGATTGATATATATATGATTGATATATATGATATATATTATTGATATATATGATATATATGATTGATATATATGATATATATTATTGATATATATGATATATATGATTGATATATATGATATATATGATTGATATATGTGATATATGTGATTGATATATATGATATATATGATTGATATATATGATATATACGATTGATATATATGATATATATGATTGATATATATGATATATATGATTGATATATATGATATATATGATTGATATATATATGATTGATATATATGATATATATGATTGATATATATATGATTGATATATATGATATATATGGTTGATATATATATGATTGATATATATGATATATATGATTGATATATATGACATATATGATTGATATATATACGATTGATATATATGATATATATGGTTGATATATATATGATTGGTATATATGATATATATGATTGATATATATATATATATATATATATATATATATATATATATATATATATGATTGATATATATGATATATATGATTGATATATATATGATTCATATATATGATATATATGATTGATATATTTATGATTCATATATATGATATATATGATTGATATATATATGATTGATATATATGATATATATGATTGATATATATATGATTGATATATATGATATATATGATTGATATATATGATATATATGATTGATATATATGACATATATGATTGATATATATGATATATATGATTGATATATATGATACATATGATTGATATATATGATATATAGGATGGATATATAAAATGATTGATATATATATATGATTGATATATATGATATATATGATGTGATATATATATGATTGATATATATGATATATATGATTGATATATATATATGATTGATATATATGATATATATGATTGATATATATGATTGATATATATGATATATATGATTGATATATATGATATATATGATTGATATATATTATATATATGATTGATATATATGATATATATGATTGATATATATGATATATGTGATTGATATATATGATATATATGATTGATATATATGATATATATGATTGATATATATATGATATATATGATTGATATATATACGATTGATATATATGATATATATGATTGATATATATACGATTGATATATATGATATATATGATTGATATATATATACGATTGATATATGTGATATATATGATATATATGATTGATATATATACGATTGATATATATGATATATATGATTGATATATATACGATTGATATATATGATATATATGATTGAATATATATGATTGATATATATGATATATATTATTGATATATATGATATATATATGATTGATATATATGATATATATGATTGATATATCGTGATATATGTGATTGATATATATGATATATATGAATTGATATATATGATATATACGATTGATATATATGATATATATGATTGATATATATGATATATATGATTGATAATGTTATATATATATGATTGATATATATATGATTCATATATATATGATTGATATATATGATATATATGATGATATATATGATATATATGGTTGATATATATATGATTGATATATATGATATATATGATTGATATATATGATATATATGATTGATATATATGATATATATGATTGATATATATGATATATATGATTGATATTATATATGATATATATGATATAGATATATATATGATATATAGATTGATATATATACGATTGATATATATGATATATGATTGATATATATATACGATTGATATATATGATATATATGATTGATATATATACGATTGATATATGATATATATGATTGATATATATATGATATATATGATTGATATATATACGATTGATATATATGATAATATATGATTGATATATATACGATTGATATATATGATATATATGATTGATATATATATACGATTGATATATGTGATATATATGATTGATATATACGCGATTGATATATATGATATATATATGATTGAGATATATATACGATTGATATATATGATATATATGATTGATATATATACGATTGATATATATGATATATATGATTGATATATATGATTGATATATATATGATTATATATGATTGATATATATAAGATTGATATATATGATATATATGATTGATATATATACCGATTGATATATATGATATATATGATTGATATATATATGATATATATGATTGATATATATACGATTGATATATATGATATATATGATTGATATATATTACGATTGATATATATGATATATATGATTGATATATATATATGATATATATGATTGATATATATACGATTGATATATATGATATATATGATTGATATATATACGATTGATATATATGATATATATGATTGATATATATATACGATTGATATATGTGATATATATGATTGATATATACGCGATTGATATATATGATATATATGATTGATATATATACGATTGATATATATGATATATATGATTGATATATATACGATTGATATATATGATATATATGATTGATATATATGATATATATGATATATATGATAGATATATGTATGATTGATATATATGATATATATGATTGATATATGTGATATATATGATTGATATATATGATATATATGATTGATATATATGATATATATGATATATATGATTGATATATATGATATATATGATTGATATATATTATTTGATATATATACGATTGATATATATGAATATATATGATTGATATATATATATATATATATATATTATAGATATATATATATATATATGATTGATATATATGATATATATGATTGATATATATGATTGATATATATATATATATATATATATATATATATATGATTGATATATATGATATATATGATTGATATATATGATTGATATATATGATATATATGATTGATATATATGATTGATATATATGATATATATGATTGATATACATGATTGATATTTATGATTGATATATATGATATATATGATTGATATATATGATTGATATATATGATATATATGATTGATATATATGATTGATATATATGATATATATGATTGATATACATGATTGATATTTATGATTGATATATATGATATATATGATTGATATATATGATTGATATATATATGATTGATGCATATGATATATATGATTGATATGTATATGATTGATATATATGATATATATGATTGATATATATATGATTGATATATATGATTGATATATATATTGATTGATATATATGATATATATGATTGATATATATGACATATATGATTGATATATATGATATATATGATTGATATATATGATACATATGATTGATATATATGATATATAGGATGGATATATAAATGATTGATATATAATTGATTGATATATATGATATATATGATTGATATATATATGATTGATATATATGATATATATGATTGATATATATATATGATTGATATATATGATATATATGATTGATATATATGATATATATGATTGATATATATGATTGATATATATGATATATATGATTGATATATATGATATATATGATTGATATATATGATATATATGATTGATATATATTATATATATGATTGATATATATGATATATATGATTGATATATGTGATATATGTGATTGATATATATGATATATATGATTGATATATATGATATATATGATTGATATATATGATTGATATATATGATATATATGATTGATATATATGATATATATGATTGATATATATGATATATATGATTGATATATATGATTGATATATATGATATATATGATTGATATATATGATATATATGATTGATATATATGATTGATATATATGATATATATTATTGATATATATGATATATATGATTGATATATATGGTATATATGATTGATATATGTGATATATGTGATTGATATATATGATATATATGATTGATATATATGATATATACGATTGATATATATGATATATATGATTGATATATATGATATATATGATTGATATATATGATATATACGATTGATATATATATGATTGATATATATGATATATATGATTGATATATATGATTGATATATATGATATATATGATTGATATATATATGATTGATATATATGATATATATGATTGATATATATGATATATATGATTGATATATATTATATATATGATTGATATATATGATATATATGATTGATATATATGATATATATTATTGATATATATATATATATAATGATTGATATATATGATATATATGATTGATATATATATGATTGATATATATGATATTGTTACATCACGGCCTTCACCTGGTCCCCTTTTCCGTTGTCAATAAGCGAGAAATGCTGATGCATTTCACAACATTGTTATGAGAGCGAGTGTAACTGACACCGCCGAGCTGATGTAAGAAAATAACAGATAAGCGTTTTCCTTTTGGGTATTACGAAGAATGACCCAAAAGGAATATTTATAAAGAGCAGGCGAGCCAATCGATCGACGGTCTTTTGTTGGAGTCATTTAGAGTCGTTAGAGTCCTGTAAATCAGGCTCAGCCCACCCGGAGATCAGAGCGAATCTCTGACCATCGCCGCGACGCGAGAATTGTAACATCGTAACAAGTGAGGGCGTAACGCGTAGCAACGGAATATCGCGTAAAGAGTCGAGGGGAATAGTTAAGAATTCCGCGCAGTTCGAATCCGCCATCTCTTGACCGCGTAGAGTGACTCCGCGAAGTACAAAGTAGAGAAGTGCGCGAGACGAAGGAACTAGCAACGCGAAGCAACCCCGAGCGAACACCGCGACCGGCTACACAGCCGAGGTGGCGTCACGCAACTTTATACTCACAAACCTAAGAAGAAGGGGTTGGTATGTAAACAACGAACTACCACATACATTTACAATTGTTAAACCCAAACAAGCAATACAGTTCACTTTCCATCCTCCCCTTCCCTTATTTATAAGAGAAAGTTTACTCAAGGTGTGCTTTAGCACTTTAAAAGAGCAAGAACCCCTAAGGGTGATCTCTGCCGCTCGAGGGTCACCACCGTGTAGTTAGGACGTAACAATATATATGATTGATATATATATGATTGATATATATGATATATATGAATTGATATATATGATATATACGATTGATATATATGATATATATGATTGATATATATAATATATATTGATTGATATATATATGATTGATATATATGATATATATGATTGATATATATGATATATATGATTGATATATATGATATATATGATTGATATATATATATATATGATTGATATATATATGATTGATATATATGATATATATGACTGATATATATATGATTGATATATATGATATATATGGTTGATATATATATATATATGATTGATATATATGATATATATGATTGATACATATATGATTCATATATATGATATATATGATTGATATATATATGATTGATATATATGATATATATGATTGATATATATACGATTGATATATATGATATATATGATTGATATATATATGACTGATATATATAATATATATGATTGATATATATATGATTGATATATATGATATATATTATTGATATATATGATATATATGATTGATATATATGATATATATTATTGATATATATGATATATATGATTGATATATATGATATATATGATTGATATATGTGATATATGTGATTGATATATATGATATATATGATTGATATATATGATATATACGATTGATATATATGATATATATGATTGATATATATGATATATATGATTGATATATATGATATATATGATTGATATATATATGATTGATATATATGATATATATGATTGATATATATATGATTGATATATATGATATATATGGTTGATATATATATGATTGATATATATGATATATATGATTGATATATATGACATATATGATTGATATATATACGATTGATATATATGATATATATGGTTGATATATATATGATTGGTATATATGATATATATGATTGATATATATATATATATATATATATATATATATATATATATATATATGATTGATATATATGATATATATGATTGATATATCTATGATTCATATATATGATATATATGATTGATATATTTATGATTCATATATATGATATATATGATTGATATATATATGATTGATATATATGATATATATGATTGATATATATATGATTGATATATATGATATATATGATTGATATATATGATATATATGATTGATATATATGACATATATGATTGATATATATGATATATATGATTGATATATATGATACATATGATTGATATATATGATATATAGGATGGATATATAAATGATTGATATATATATATGATTGATATATATGATATATATGATTGATATATATATGATTGATATATATGATATATATGATTGATATATATATATGATTGATATATATGATATATATGATTGATATATATGATTGATATATATGATATATATGATTGATATATATGATATATATGATTGATATATATTATATATATGATTGATATATATGATATATATGATTGATATATATGATATATATGATTGATATATATGATTGATATATATGATATATATTATTGATATATATGATATATATGATTGATATATATGATATATATGATTGATATATGTGATATATGTGATTGATATATATGATATATATGATTGATATATATGATATATACGATTGATATATATGATATATATGATTGATATATATGATATATATGATTGATATATATGATATATATGATTGATATATATATGATTGATATATATGATATATATGATTGATATATATGATATATATGATTGATATATATTATATATATATGATTGATATATATGATATATATGATTGATATATATTATATATATGATTGATATATATGATATATATTATTGATATATATGATATATATTATTGATATATATGATATATATGATTGATATATATGATATATATGATTGATATATATATGATTGATATATATGATATTGTTACATCCGGCCTTCACCTGGTCCCCTTTTCCGTTGTCAATAAGCGAGAAATGCTGATGCATTTCACAACATTGTTATGAGAGCGAGTGTAACTGACACCGCCGAGCTGATGTAAGAAAATAACAGATAAGCGTTTTCCTTTTGGGTATTACGAAGAATGACCCAAAAGGAATATTATAAAGAGCAGGCGAGCCAATCGATCGACGGTCTTTTGTTGGAGTCATTTAGAGTCGTTAGAGTCCTGTAAATCAGGCTCAGCCACCCGGAGATCAGAGCGAATCTCTGACCATCGCCGCGACGCGAGAATTGTAACATCGTAACAGTGAGGGCGTAACGCGTAGCAACGGAATATCGCGTAAAGAGTCGAGGGGAATAGTTAAGAATTCCGCGCAGTTCGAATCCGCCATCTCTTGACCGCGTAGAGTGACTCCGCGAAGTACAAAGTAGAGAAGTGCGCGAGACGAAGGAACTAGCAACGCGAAGCAACCCCGAGCGACCCGCGACCGGCTACACAGCCGAGGTGGCGTCCGCAACTTTATACTCACAAACCTAAGAAGAAGGGGTTGGTATGTAAACAACGAACTACCACATACATTTACAATTGTTAAACCCAAACAAGCAATACAGTTCACTTTCCATCCTCCCCTTCCCTTATTTATAAGAGAAAGTTTACTCAAGGTGTGCTTTAGCACTTTAAAAGAGCAAGAACCCCTAAGGGTGATCTCTGCCGCTCGAGGTCACCACCGTGTAGTTAGGACGTAACAATATATATGATTGATATATATATGATTGATATATATGATATATATGAATGATATATATGATATATACGATTGATATATATGATATATATGATTGATATATATAATATATATGATTGATATATATATGATTGATATATATGATATATATGATTGATATATATGATATATATGATTGATATATATGATATATATGATTGATATATATATATATGATTGATATATATATGATTGATATATATGATATATATGACTGATATATATATGATTGATATATATGATATATATGGTTGATATATATATATATGATTGATATATATGATATATATGATTGATACATATATGATTCATATATATGATATATATGATTGATATATATATGATTGATATATATGATATATATGATTGATATATATACGATTGATATATATGATATATATGATTGATATATATATGACTGATATATATAATATATATGATTGATATATATATGATTGATATATATGATATATATTATTGATATATATGATATATATGATTGATATATATGATATATATTATTGATATATATGATATATATGATTGATATATATGATATATATGATTGATATATGTGATATATGTGATTGATATATATGATATATATGATTGATATATATGATATATACGATTGATATATATGATATATATGATTGATATATATGATATATATGATTGATATATATGATATATATGATTGATATATATATGATTGATATATATGATATATATGATTGATATATATATGATTGATATATATGATATATATGGTTGATATATATATGATTGATATATATGATATATATGATTGATATATATGACATATATGATTGATATATATACGATTGATATATATGATATATATGGTTGATATATATATGATTGGTATATATGATATATATGATTGATATATATATATATATATATATATATATATATATATATATATATATGATTGATATATATGACATATATGATTGATATATATTTGATTCATATATATGATATATATGATTGATATATTTATGATTCATATATATGATATATATGATTGATATATATATGATTGATATATATGATATATATGATTGATATATATATGATTGATATATATGATATATATGATTGATATATATGATATATATGATTGATATATATGACATATATGATTGATATATATGATATATATGATTGATATATATGATACATATGATTGATATATATGATATATAGGATGGATATATAAATGATTGATATATATATATGATTGATATATATGATATATATGATTGATATATATATGATTGATATATATGATATATATGATTGATATATATATATGATTGATATATATGATATATATGATTGATATATATGATTGATATATATGATATATATGATTGATATATATGATATATATGATTGATATATATTATATATATGATTGATATATATGATATATATGATTGATATATATGATATATGTGATTGATATATATGATATATATGATTGATATATATGATATATATGATTGATATATATATGATATATATGATTGATATATATACGATTGATATATATGATATATATGATTGATATATATACGATTGATATATATGATATATATGATTGATATATATATACGATTGATATATGTGATATATATGATATATATGATTGATATATATACGATTGATATATATGATATATATGATTGATATATATACGATTGATATATATGATATATATGATTGATATATATGATTGATATATATGATATATATTATTGATATATATGATATATATGATTGATATATATGATATATATGATTGATATATGTGATATATGTGATTGATATATATGATATATATGATTGATATATATGATATATACGATTGATATATATGATATATATGATTGATATATATGATATATATGATTGATATATATGATATATATGATTGATATATATATGATTCATATATATATGATTGATATATATGATATATATGATTGATATATATGATATATATGGTTGATATATATATGATTGATATATATGATATATATGATTGATATATATGATATATATGATTGATATATATGATATATATGATTGATATATATGATATATATGATTGATATATATGATATATATGATTGATATATATGATATATATGATTGATATATATACGATTGATATATATATGATATATATGATTGATATATATACGATTGATATATATGATATATATGATTGATATATATACGATTGATATATATGATATATATGATTGATATATATATGATATATATGATTGATATATATACGATTGATATATATGATATATATGATTGATATATATACGATTGATATATATGATATATATGATTGATATATATATACGATTGATATATGTGATATATATGATTGATATATACGCGATTGATATATATGATATATATGATTGATATATATACGATTGATATATATGATATATATGATTGATATATATACGATTGATATATATGATATATATGATTGATATATATGATTGATATATATATGATATATATGATTGATATATATAAGATTGATATATATGATATATATGATTGATATATATACGATTGATATATATGATATATATGATTGATATATATATGATATATATGATTGATATATATACGATTGATATATATGATATATATGATTGATATATATACGATTGATATATATGATATATATGATTGATATATATATATGATATATATGATTGATATATATACGATTGATATATATGATATATATGATTGATATATATACGATTGATATATATGATATATATGATTGATATATATATACGATTGATATATGTGATATATATGATTGATATATACGCGATTGATATATATGATATATATGATTGATATATATACGATTGATATATATGATATATATGATTGATATATATACGATTGATATATATGATATATATGATTGATATATATGATATATATGATAGATATATGTATGATTGATATATATGATATATATGATTGATATATGTGATATATATGATTGATATATATGATATATATGATTGATATATATGATATATATGATATATATGATTGATATATATGATATATATGATTGATATATATGATTGATATATATACGATTGATATATATGATATATATGATTGATATATATATATATATATATATATATATATATATATATATATATATATATGATTGATATATATGATATATATGATTGATATATATGATTGATATATATATATATATATATATATATATATATATATATATATATATATGATTGATATATATGATATATATGATTGATATATATGATTGATATATATGATATATATGATTGATATATATGATATATATGATTGATATATATGATTGATATATATGATATATATGATTGATATACATGATTGATATTTATGATTGATATATATGATATATATGATTGATATATATGATTGATATATATGATATATATGATTGATATATATGATTGATATATATGATATATATGATTGATATACATGATTGATATTTATGATTGATATATATGATATATATGATTGATATATATGATTGATATATATATGATTGATGCATATGATATATATGATTGATATGTATATGATTGATATATATGATATATATGATTGATATATATATGATTGATATATATGATTGATATATATATGATTGATATATATGATATATATGATTGATATATATGACATATATGATTGATATATATGATATATATGATTGATATATATGATACATATGATTGATATATATGATATATAGGATGGATATATAAATGATTGATATATATATGATTGATATATATGATATATATGATTGATATATATATGATTGATATATATGATATATATGATTGATATATATATATGATTGATATATATGATATATATGATTGATATATATGATATATATGATTGATATATATGATTGATATATATGATATATATGATTGATATATATGATATATATGATTGATATATATGATATATATGATTGATATATATTATATATATGATTGATATATATGATATATATGATTGATATATGTGATATATGTGATTGATATATATGATATATATGATTGATATATATGATATATATGATTGATATATATGATTGATATATATGATATATATGATTGATATATATGATATATATAATTGATATATATGATATATATGATTGATATATATGATTGATATATATGATATATATGATTGATATATATGATATATATGATTGATATATATGATTGATATATATGATATATATTATTGATATATATGATATATATGATTGATATATATGGTATATATGATTGATATATGTGATATATGTGATTGATATATATGATATATATGATTGATATATATGATATATACGATTGATATATATGATATATATGATTGATATATATGATATATATGATTGATATATATGATATATACGATTGATATATATATGATTGATATATATGATATATATGATTGATATATATGATTGATATATATGATATATATGATTGATATATATATGATTGATATATATGATATATATGATTGATATATATGATATATATGATTGATATATATTATATATATGATTGATATATATGATATATATGATTGATATATATGATATATATTATTGATATATATTATATATATGATTGATATATATGATATATATGATTGATATATATATGATTGATATATATAATATACATGATTGATATATATATATGATTGATATATATGATATATATGATTGATATATATGATATATATGATTGATATATATGATATATATGATTGATATATATATGATTGATATATATATGATTGATATATATGATATATATGATTGATATATATATGATTGATATATATGATATATATGGTTGATATATATATGATTGATATATATGATATATATGATTGATATATATGATATATATGATTGATATATATGATATATATGATTGATATATATATGATTGATATATATGATATATATGATTGATATATATATATATGATTGGTATATATGATATATATGATTGATATATATGATACATATGATTGATATATATGATATATAGGATGGATATATAAATGATTGATATATATATGATTGATATATATGATATATATGATTGATATATATATGATTGATATATATGATATATATGATTGATATATATATATGATTGATATATATGATATATATGATTGATATATATGATATATATGATTGATATATATGATTGATATATATGATATATATGATTGATATATATGATATATACGATTGATATATATGATATATATGATTGATATATATGATATATATGATTGATATATATGATATATATGATTGATATATATATGATTGATATATATATGATTGATATATATGATATATATGATTGATATATATGATATATATGATTGATATATATGATATATATGGTTGATATATATATGATTGATATATATGATATATATGATTGATATATATGATATATATGATTGATATATATGATATATATGACTGATATATATACGATTGATATATATATGATATATATGATTGATATATATACGATTGATATATATGATATATATGATTGATATATATACGATTGATATATATGATATATATGATTGATATATATACGATTGATATATATGATATATATGATTGATATATATATACGATTGATATATGTGATATATATGATTGATATATACGCGATTGATATATATGATATATATGATTGATATATATACGATTGATATATATGATATATATGATTGATATATATACGATTGATATATATGATATATATGATTGATATATATGATATATATGATATATATGATTGATATATGTATGATTGATATATATGATATATATGATTGATATATGTGATATATATGATTGATATATATGATATATATGATTGATATATATGATATATATGATTGATATATATGATATATATGATATATATGATTGATATATATGATATATATTATTGATATATATATGATTGATATATATATGATTGATATATATATGATTGATATATATGATATATATGATTGATATATATATGATTGATATATATGATATATATGATTGATATATATATATGATTGATATATATGATATATATGATTGATATATATGATATATATGATTGATATATATGATTGATATATATGATATATATGATTGATATATATGATATATACGATTGATATATATGATATATATGATTGATATATATGATATATATGATTGATATATATGATATATATGATTGATAAATATATGATTGATATATATATGATTGATATATATGATATATATGATTGATATATATATGATTGATATATATATGATTGATATATATGATATATATGATTGATATATATGATATATATGATTGATATATATGATATATATGGTTGATATATATATGATTGATATATATGATATATATGATTGATATATATGATATATATGATTGATATATATGATATATATGACTGATATATATACGATTGATATATATATGATATATATGATTGATATATATACGATTGATATATATGATATATATGATTGATATATATACGATTGATATATATGATATATATGATTGATATATATATGATATATATGATTGATATATATACGATTGATATATATGATATATATGATTGATATATATACGATTGATATATATGATATATATGATTGATATATATATGATATATATGATTGATATATATACGATTGATATATATGATATATATGATTGATATATATACGATTGATATATATGATATATATGATTGATATATATGATATATATGATTGATATATATATGATTGATATATATGATATATATGATTCATATATATGATATATATGGTTGATATATATATGATTGATATATATGATATATATGATTGATATATATGATATATATGATTGATATATATGATATATATGATTGATATATATGATATATATGATTGATATATATGATATATATGATTGATATATATGATATATATGATTGATATATATGATTGATATATATGATATATATTATTGATATATATGATATATATGATTGATATATATGATATATATGATTGATATATGTGATATATGTGATTGATATATATGATATATATGATTGATATATATGATATATACGATTGATATATATGATATATATGATTGATATATATGATATATATGATTGATATATATGATATATATGATTGATATATACATGATTGATATATATATGATTGATATATATGATATATATGATTCATATATATGATATATATGGTTGATATATATATGATTGATATATATGATATATATGATTGATATATATGATATATATGATTGATATATATGATATATATGATTGATATATATACGATTGATATATATATGATATATATGATTGATATATATACGATTGATATATATGATATATATGATTGATATATATACGATTGATGTATATGATATATATGATTGATATATATATGATATATATGATTGATATATATACGATTGATATATATGATATATATGATTGATATATATACGATTGATATATATGATTGATATATATACGATTGATATATATGATATATATGATTGATATATATACGATTGATATATATGATATATATGATTGATATATATATACGATTGATATATGTGATATATATGATTGATATATACGCGATTGATATATATGATATATATGATTGATATATATACGATTGATATATATGATATATATGATTGATATATATACGATTGATATATATGATTGATATATATGATATATATGATATATATGATTGATATATGTATGATTGATATATATGATATATATGATTGATATATGTGATATATATGATTGATATATATGATATATATGATTGATATATATGATATATATGATTGATATATATGATATATATGATATATATGATTGATATATATGATATATATTATTGATATATATGATATATATGATTGATATATATGATATATATGATTGATATATGTGATATATGTGATTGATATATATGATATATATGATTGATATATATGATATATACGATTGATATATATGATATATATGATTGATATATATGATATATATGATTGATATATATGATATATATGATTGATATATATATGATTGATATATATGATATATATGATTGATATATATATGATTGATATATATGATATATATGGTTGATATATATATGATTGATATATATGATATATATGATTGATATATATGACATATATGATTGATATATATACGATTGATATATATGATATATATGGTTGATATATATATGATTGGTATATATGATATATATGATTGACATATATATATGATTGATATATATGATATATATGATTGATATATATATGATTCATATATATGATATATATGATTGATATATTTATGATTCATATATATGATATATATGATTGATATATATATGATTGATATATATGATATATATGATTGATATATATATGATTCATATATATGATATATATGATTGATATATTTATGATTCATATATATGATATATATGATTGATATATATGATATATATGATTGATATATATATGATTGATATATATGATATATATGATTGATATATATGATATATATGATTGATATATATGACATATATGATTGATATATATGATATATATGATTGATATATATGATACATATGATTGATATATATGATATATAGGATGGATATATAAATGATTGATATATATATGATTGATATATATGATATATATGATTGATATATATATATGATTGATATATATGATATATATGATTGATATATATATATGATTGATATATATGATATATATGATTGATATATATGATTGATATATATGATATATATGATTGATATATATGATATATATGATTGATATATATGATATATATGATTGATATATTATATATATGATTGATATATATGATATATATGATTGATATATATGATATATGTGATTGATATATATGATATATATGATTGATATATATGATATATATGATTGATATATATGATATATATGATTGATATATATGATATATATGATTGATATATATGATATATATGATTGATATATATGATATATATGATTGATATATATGATTGATATATATGATATATATTATTGATATATATGATATATATGATTGATATATATGATATATATGATTGATATATGTGATATATGTGATTGATATATATGATATATATGATTGATATATATGATATATACGATTGATATATATGATATATATGATTGATATATATGATATATATGATTGATATATATGATATATATGATTGATATATATATGATTGATATATATGATATATATGATTGATATATATGATATATATGATTGATATATATTATATATATGATTGATATATATGATATATATGATTGATATATATTATATATATGATTGATATATATGATATATATTATTGATATATATGATATATATTATTGATATATATGATATATATGATTGATATATATGATATATATGATTGATATATATATGATTGATATATATGATATTGTTACATCCGGCCTTCACCTGGTCCCCTTTTCCGTTGTCAATAAGCGAGAAATGCTGATGCATTTCACAACATTGTTATGAGAGCGAGTGTAACTGACACCGCCGAGCTGATGTAAGAAAATAACAGATAAGCGTTTTCCTTTTGGGTATTACGAAGAATAACCCAAAAGGAATATTATAAAGAGCAGGCGAGCCAATCGATCGACGGTCTTTTGTTGGAGTCATTTAGAGTCGTTAGAGTCCTGTAAATCAGGCTCAGCCACCCGGAGATCAGAGCGAATCTCTGACCATCGCCGCGACGCGAGAATTGTAACATCGTAACAGTGAGGGCGTAACGCGTAGCAACGGAATATCGCGTAAAGAGTCGAGGGGAATAGTTAAGAATTCCGCGCAGTTCGAATCCGCCATCTCTTGACCGCGTAGAGTGACTCCGCGAAGTACAAAGTAGAGAAGTGCGCGAGACGAAGGAACTAGCAACGCGAAGCAACCCCGAGCGACCCGCGACCGGCTACACAGCCGAGGTGGCGTCCGCAACTTTATACTCACAAACCTAAGAAGAAGGGGTTGGTATGTAAACAACGAACTACCACATACATTTACAATTGTTAAACCCAAACAAGCAATACAGTTCACTTTCCATCCTCCCCTTCCCTTATTTATAAGAGAAAGTTTACTCAAGGTGTGCTTTAGCACTTTAAAAGAGCAAGAACCCCTAAGGGTGATCTCTGCCGCTCGAGGTCACCACCGTGTAGTTAGGACGTAACAATATATATGATTGATATATATATGATTGATATATATGATATATATGAATGATATATATGATATATACGATTGATATATATGATATATATGATTGATATATATAATATATATGATTGATATATATATGATTGATATATATGATATATATGATTGATATATATGATATATATGATTGATATATATGATATATATGATTGATATATATATATATGATTGATATATATATGATTGATATATATGATATATATGACTGATATATATATGATTGATATATATGATATATATGGTTGATATATATATATATATGATTGATATATATGATATATATGATTGATACATATATGATTCATATATATGATATATATGATTGATATATATATGATTGATATATATGATATATATGATTGATATATATAACGATTGATATATATGATATATATGATTGATATATATATGACTGATATATATAATATATATGATTGATATATATATGATTGATATATATGATATATATTATTGATATATATGATATATATGATTGATATATATGATATATATTATTGATATATAATGATATATATGATTGATATATATGATATATATGATTGATATATGTGATATATGTGATTGATATATATGATATATATGATTGATATATATGATATATACGATTGATATATATGATATATATGATTGATATATATGATATATATGATTGATATATATGATATATATGATTGATATATATATGATTGATATATATGATATATATGATTGATATATATATGATTGATATATATGATATATATGGTTGATATATATATGATTGATATATATGATATATATATGACATATATGATTGATATATATACGATTGATATATATGATATATATGGTTGATATATATATGATTGGTATATATGATATATATGATTGATATATATATATATATATATATATATATATATATATATATATATATGATTGATATATATGATATATATGATTGATATATATATGATTCATATATATGATATATATGATTGATATATTTATGATTCATATATATGATATATATGATTGATATATATATGATTGATATATATGATATATATGATTGATATATATATGATTGATATATATGATATATATGATTGATATATATGATATATATGATTGATATATATGACATATATGATTGATATATATGATATATATGATTGATATATATGATACATATGATTGATATATATTATATATATGATTGATATATATGATATATATGATTGATATATATGATATATATG